>NC_140490.1:72575139-72867639 GCF_964271855.1 Acomys minous
TATATTTATATTTATAGCACAGCTCAGTTCATAACCATACACCATGTGTTCCATAGACACACAACGCTAGTGGCTGCCATGCTGAACACATGGCTCAGCACAATAGATGCTAAGGATGTTTTCATGAAGTTATGAAAAACGTAGGAGATCTCTGCACAGCAGAGGGCAAAATGAGCCTCAAATCCAGACCTAAAGAGTGGAAGCTTTTAGCTATTAGACATATTGTCATTTCTGTTTGATAAATTAATTAGTTAATTTTTTAAGACTTTCTTTTTTAAAAGTATTTTATTTAGTTTTAATCTATGTGCATTGGTGTGAAAGTGTCAGATCTTGGAGTCACAGACAGTTGTGAGCTGCCTGTGGGTGCTGGGAAATGAACCCAGGTCCTTTGGAAGAGCAGGCAGTGCTCTTAACCACTGAGCCATCTCTCCAGCCCTAATTAGTTAATTTTTATGTGCATGCGTGTGAAGCACTTATCTGAAAGAGGCCAGATGATATCAAATCCCTGCAACAGATGTTTGTGAAACATTATGTGGGTACTGGGAACTGAATTTATACTCTGCACTTAACCACTGGGCCACCTCTCCAGCCTACTTAGAGGTACGTCTTTCAACATTTAATGTCATTGAAAAACCCAAGCTTTAGCTATTTTGCCTCCAAGTATATCTGCATGATATTAACATTAGAAGATAATTTTACTGCCTAGTAACCTAAATACCAAGTGGCTGTGATGAGTGTTCTCACCATCATGGTTTCAAAGGCGGGTACCTAAAACCAGTGAACCAGAAAGCAAAGCATGCAGCTGCATCTTGTCCTTTATGCACAGATACTGTAGTTATCTAAAGATGCACGCTCTTTGTGAATGAGCGGTGTTAGCTAGTATTTCGGTGTAGGTGCTTTACATGCACTGGGATCTGTCTGTTCCATGAACACTATGTCCATGTACTTATGCAAATGCCATCGCACATTATATAAAGCACAAAGCCACCTGATACAAGATCGTGCCATTGTCACAGGAAAAAAGAATCCGTAACACACAGACAAATGTGGCTGCCGGAGAACCGCTTCCATTTGCTAATAAATCGGTACAACTTAAAAAAAAATATGGAAAACTTTAAATGCTATACTTGTGAAGGATTTAGAGTTGGAAAGTGAAAATGAAACACAACCTGAGTTCAAGGCTCGGCAGATGGGGAAGGACAGAGTAATCACGGTGGGCGATTCTGAACAGCGTTGTGAGGGCAGCTGGTCAGGCAGGCATGGGGAAGTGGCATGGCTGGACTGTTTGAAGTATTATTTATATGTTCTTTGTCTACTAATTCAGAGATGGAAGCAATTTTCATGAACAAGGAGACCCAAATGTTCCAATTATGTCAAATTTGTCAGGTCACAAGTTTCTCGGAAATAAATTACTGAAACAAATGAATTAGGTTTTTTCAATCTAAATGGTAATTCTCCATGACAGCACAGATTTACATCCTCTGCTCAACACAAGAGGACAGTCGAGCAGCCTGCCTTGAAATTACCCTCGTGAATGCTGAAAATCAGAGGCTGGAGACTCTAAGCCCAAAGCCAGGCTCAGTTTCAATCCCAAAGCAATCTTTTGGTGAAGAAAGAATGCTCCTAAATGCAATAGAAGCTGTAACTGTAATGTCCTGAGCCCTGCATTACCATCTGCACATATGCCAGCCTTCATGCTGCAAATTGTAATGTCCCGAACTCTGCATTACCATCTGCAGGCATGCCAGCCTTCCTGCTGCACCTTGTAATGTCTTGAACCCTGCATTACCATGTGCAGGCATGCCAGCCTTCACACTGCACCTTGTAGTATCCTGAACCCTGCATTACCATCTGCAGGCGTGCCAGCCTTCACACTGCACCGTCATTTCATCTTAAGATATAAGGTGATACGCTGCCATCCAGAATCCAGGTGGCTATAGGGTGGGAAGCAGAAATATTTTGGATGTTTACAGTGTAGCTAACTGTAAATTTGGAGAGATCTAGAAGCTATGGGAAGTAGTGAGGTTTGCCAAAGATTCAGAAACGTGGAAAACAAGCTGCTCCTGTGAGTGAACAGAGTGGGGTCTAGGACTGCGGTCACTTGGCAGAAGCTGGTACCCAAAAAAAGATGTCCATGAGAAATTGCTCTACAAACAATCACTCAAGGTGAAACAGGCGGAGAAGCAGCCTGGTTTCTCCCTCCCACCCACTCTCCAGGCTCCCATGGGTTCTTCTCGTTAGCCAATCCCAGATGGACGACAAGTGACACAGTCTGGGATAGGAAGCTGCAGAGCCTAGAGCACCATCCTACATATAGGGCAGAGAAGGACAGAGAGATGGTGGCTGAGGGCAAGTGGACTCAGGGTGACCACCACAGCGCCTGTCTTCACTTCCTGGCAGCAGGCTTTGGTGTGCTGCTAACAAGCCCAGACCAAGGGAAGGAAATGCACCATGTTTATCGTTATTGGGAAAGTGGCATCTGTGTGGTCCTCCTTATACAGACGCCTCCCTCGTTGGGTGGGGGATGGTGCTGGGGCTGACCCTAGGGCCTTGCATGTACAGGGGAACTGCTCTCTCACGGAGCTGTATATTTCTAGATCTCTTCATTTTCACTTTTTATTTTTCAGACAAGGTCTCAGTAAGTTGCCCAAACTGGGCTTGAACTTGCTCTGTAACCCAAGCTGGTCTTGTATTTACAATCTTCCTGCTTTGGTCCCCTGATCAGCTGTGGTTACAGGACATGACACTAGGTTTAGCACATTATACTCTCTTCTGGAGACTTTGAAGAGAATTTTTTTTTCTTGTTTTCCAAGTACTGAAACTGTTTGTCATCAGCTTATATAGATATTGGTGCTTTGGCCATTGGATTGTGCAATCACCCTGGCATGCCACATGGTCTAGCTCAATCACAGCTAGACCATACATAGCTCAGCCAAGGCCTCTCATTTCTTTTGCTTTTCATATTTGCTGGTTTGTATTTTGCATCACTGCAACCTGATTTAAATAGCTTATGGAATATTCAGGGAAGAAATACATACATATATACACACACCTATCCACTACCAATAAGTACTGTGTATGTCATTTTGAGCTGAGGTTAATAGCAAGTATAAAATATTATAACATAAATCCAATGCATGAACTGTGCTACAATACAAAGTTAATTTAGTGCCTAATAACTCTATGCATGTCAGATAGGTTGCAGCTATTTATTGTTTTTAATTTATTTTGTAATACTATAAATATTTTCACTTTGCTTTATTAACTTATGCAAAATAATCTTAATGTTTATGTAATCAAATTAGTAATTCCTTTATGTTTTTCTGTGCTCATTATACATACAAGGCAAGACATTCTCACTCTGAATATAAAAATAATAATTTATATTTTTTCATAATATTTAATAATTTCATTAAATTAAAAAAAACACTTCATGGAACAACAATACTAACAGGCATAGGGAGCTTGCTTATTACCAGCCACTCTCTTAGATTACAGTGCTAAACAGTAACCTACAGAATAGCTCATTTGCTTGTCAAAAGTATCCTAAGGAAGCAGCCAGCAATGCATCCCCATTTCACACAAAATAAAGCCTTACTGAGATGGATAAACTCAACCACAACCACACAGCCAGTAAGTGGCAGAACAGACGTTCAAATCTAATATATAGATTCTTTGCACTTAGCCTCAGCCTCAACCCTTACCTTGATTGCACGCTGATAGTGAATTAAGGCAAAAGGCTGAAGTGTTGTTTCCTGAGTCACACACAAGCTGCCTAAGCCTTCCTGAGTCATCTTTACTTCGCACAGTCAATGATTTGACCTTTATTACTTACACACCGTATTTTTCCTGGCATCTCATAGGTGCCAGATGACAGAGATGAAGCAGAGCTGTGATATCCCCATTACACCCACAGGTACAAAGATGGTGACTCAAAATCCCAAACAGCAGGCGTTGGGCCTGTGCCATCTGGATGGCCCAAGGATTAGCCTCTCCTGTGCCCCACTGAGGCACAGGCCCCTCAACTGCAAATGAACACTCGCAAGAATGCTGAAAATGTCAGTGGCACTATTCCTCTCTCATTAAGATTTTTCCAAATTACAAGATGAAGGAAGCCGAGCTGGGATCCACAGCTGCAGCTGATGCTCACATCATCTTTACCACTTAGGATTTGAAGAGACTGGACTGTCAGCAATGGCGTGACCCTACTACAACACAGAACTGGATGCCAATGCTACTTTCCTGCTATAGGACTCTAGATGAACACCTTTATTTTTTTCTACGTTTTCCAAATGTATCATTTCTTCTTACACAAGTAATAATCATTAAAAATACTAAAATAATTAACAGTACAGAGCAGTGTAAATGATCTTAGACTTCAGTTTCCTATTGGCATCCTTTATCTGTGAATATGCATCCAGTCTCCTGCAGAATTTATAGTGGCCACTGGGGAGGAAGGAGTGAGAGATGATTTGTCTTAGCTGTAAAGCCTGACCTGTTTTATTTAAACAGAAAATATACAGCCATTGGCTATCTGTGTAGTTAATGTTGCAGTTTAGCATGGTATGTTAATAATATGTTAAAATGGAGAGTGGACACATAATGCCAACAATAGGATTTTAAGGGCCATTTTCTTTTTTTTTTAATTATTTATTTTTCATATATACACAGTGTTTTGCCTCTATGTACACCAGAAGAGGACACCAGATCTTATTACAGATGGTTGTGAGCCACTATGTGGTTGCTGGGAATTGAACTCAGGACCTTTGGAAGAGCAGGCAATGCTCTTAACCTCTGAGCTACCTCTCCAGCCCTTAAGGGCCATTTTCAAAGGCCACCCAGATACTGTCCATCATGGCTGTCCTATATCTGGTCCACTTTCCACCTGGACTCTGCTCTTACAGGGAACTTGCAGTGCATGAAAGCCAAACAAAGGAGGTGGTTGATGTGTCAGTTCCCACAGAGCACATGGGGATGCATTATCAACAGCCTCCCTTGGTCCCTTCTCACCCAACACTGAGGCTTCAGTACCCTTCTCTAATTAGCCCTTTTGAAAGTCAGCTACTGGGATGAGACGTGATAGGCTGTGATCTTGCAGTGGGGGAGGAAGTTCCCTTCTGCCACATACCTACAGGAGGGGAATGGAGTGAAAGAGGGAGGGAGGGGGAATGAAAAAAATACAAGTGAGGGGATAACAATTGAGATATAATCTGAATAAATTATTTAAATAAAAAATAATAAAATAAAAAAGAGAGAAAGGAAAAAGAAAAAAAGAAAGTCATTTTCCCAATTAACACTCACTGTAAGTGTGGGCTAGACTGCTGCTGAAGTTTCAGAACCTGTAGAATGGTAGTGCTGTGTAAGACCACGAGTGTTAAGGGACAAAATTAAGAATTAAAAAAACCTTCATAATAAGTCTTTCAACTGGCCAGTGAATGCCAGAGAACTCAAGCATTCTGAGGAAATAATTCTAAAATTAATAAATAACCATCAAACAAGAGAACTCCCTAACCGTGAGCTCTGTAAACCACGTCTGTAATATCTTTTTATTGGCTCCTTTAATTCATCTCCCCAGAGAAGAACTAATACTTCCTTCTTCGCATGACAGCCCTTCCAATGTTCAATTTAATATCCTCAGATACTGAATTATGGCAATTTCCCTGGTCATGTTTTGCTATTCTGCCTTTGTTGCTTTTTCCTGCTTTCGTGCTTATGCACGTGAGAACACTTAGGACAAATCAGCTGAGGCCTTCCAGGAAGTCATTCGGGGTGCAGATCAGATGCTCAGACAGCTGAGGCCTTCCAGGAAGTCATTCGGGGTACAGATCGGATGCCCAGACAGCCATTGTCCCTGTCAATTTGTCAAGTTAATAAAGTCAGAGTACTAAAGACAAAAGGGAGAGTGTGTGGGGTTGTGAATTGCTCCTTCTCGTTTTTAATTCTTTAAAGTAAAGCCTAAGAAAACAGGACACCGGGCTCAGCCCCAAGACTCTTTACCTTATCAAGCATAAGGAATATGTGCAGACCATATGTTTACAACCCTAGATAACTGTTGTGTGCTTTGGGGCTCGACATTTCTTAGCATTTCCTCACGTCTGAATGATGTAATTGTAGTTGATTTATAATGTCTACCTGGCAGGTTTGCTTAAGAAGTAAGATGCATCAACACACCTGAGGCCTTGGTGTAGTCCGGGAAGTGGTATCCTTAAAGAACACTTGTGTGCAGCCCAGACATTCACCTTATCCTCACGTCACAACTACAGGTCAGTTCCACAGAATGAGGGGGAGGGGGCGTGGTCTGTAAGTCCATACGTAGCAGCATAAGCAGGTGAGGACTTCTGACTTCATTGTACGATGTTACAAAATGATATTGGTTTAAAATGTTGCAAAAGAATTCCCATCCAAAACTAACTTTATAGATGTAAAAGGAATAAGGAGAATAAGTCACATGTGCGTGTCATAACTCTTGGCTTATAGGTTTCCAAACTTCATATATAGTAAGTGAACCATGTGTTTCTGTCACTGCGGCTTCCCTCTCCTGCCCAGCTGCGACCCTGCCAGGGCCAGGATTTCATAGCACTCGATCTTCCACATGGAGGTGCTGAGAAATTGAATACACAGGAAATAGTAATCCCCTAAATGCAGAGTAACATGCTTCCCTTCTCATTTACATGCTTCGTTCTACTGTGAACTTAGAACAAGTCAACCATAAAGAATTCTGGGTGTAGTGATTGAAAGCAGGCAACAGAGTCCATGTCATAGACAGCACCACAAGGGGACCCACATGAAGATCAAATAGTCTATTGCTACATATACGTAGAGAGCTTAGGTCCAGTCCATGCATGCTCTTTGGTTGGTGCATCCATCTCTGTAAGGCCCCCATGGGTCTTTGTTAGTTGACTCTGTTGCTCTTCTTGCAGTCGTTTGTCCCCTCTGGGTCCTTCTATTGTTCCCTCCCACTCTTCCACAGGACTCGCCTAATGCTTGGCTGTGATTCAATCAGCTGCTGGGTGGGGCCTCTCAGAGAACTGTATAGTTAGGCTCCGGTCTGTAAACGTAGCCGAGTATATGACATGAACTCTGTTGCCTGCTTGCGATCACTTCATCCTAACGGTGCTGCCTTGCCTGGCCTCAGTGGGTGAGGAGAAACTCAGTCCTAATGCCACTCGATGTGCTGGGGTGGGTTGGTGGGTGCCCTTCTTTCCTGAGGACAATGGAGGGGGGGAGAGGAGGAAGAGGGTGGGAGGGAGGGACCAAGAGGAGAAGGGGGAGGGGCCCACAATCAGGGTGTAAAGTGAACACATACATTAAAAATAAATTATAAAATAAGAAAGCAGGAAGATATCTGGCTACACGATAAATGCCTAAAAACCATGGCTTTATTTGTTTTGCTTTGTTTTTTTAAATCTTGGATATTAAGTTTTCTTATGGCAAGAATACCACTTTTCACATTTTCTTCTGAGAACCAGTATTTAACACACCAGCTCACATACTGCATGTGCTACTAAATACTCATGGAACAAAAGGGAGAACGGGGATGAGAAGAGGAAAAGAGGTGGGAAGGGAAACTGAGGGAAGGGAAAATGACTGAATGAGTGATGATGCCAGTGCAGCCTCTCGAGAACCAGCTTTTTAGCCCTTGATTCCGAAGGCCAAGTTCTTAACCTTGAAGGAAAGCACAGCTATGCTACCAGTGGTGACAGACACAGCTCCGCTGTGTTTGGTAATTGATGGGATAGATGGATGAAGTTCAATCGCACTTACTGCTGCTGTGAACTCTAGAGGCCTGGCACCCTCCCGGTGATGCCTTTCAAGGAGTCTTCAACTTCCTCAAGAAGAGGAACATATGTAACAGCCACAGGGACAGAAGAAGAGCATGCCCAGCCCAATCTGCCCAAGTGGCTGACAATAAAAAGCAAGAAGAGTTTAGTCTCCATCTTCCTCCTAAAAGGCAGGCACGTGGGCATATATGAGGACGAACGAGCAGAAACACCAGGCTTAGCAAGTAATAATTCATGCAATATGTGGGGCACTTATGTGTAAACAAATTCCCAAAGAGTTTTAGTTCATGTAAAATTCAATATTTACATGATTGGATTCAAAGTGAGAATGCACTGAAATACGTATTAAGTCATTTAACATTTTAAAAGTCTACATGTCAACATGAATAACACCTTATGATATTTTGTGGCTTTCAGCTTTTACGATTAAAATCTTCTTACTGCCTGGCTTCTCAGAAGCCAGATGGGATGTCTGCTTTCTGTGTTCAGTCTTCTGAGACATCACGTGGGCAGAGCGTGGAGAACCGCACTGTACACTTGTAGGAGGAGCAAATAACACCCTGCTGTCATCATGCTGCCTTCCCAAAGCCTCAGAAAGGCTCTTGGCCTCACCTATGGGTTCCTGGACCACATCTTGAGAACAGTAGCTGTAAATCAAGTGGAGACCAGTGAAATGACCTGGGGAAACCTAACAATGTAAAAGATATGTTCTCATTCTCAGTTTCCACCATCGATCCAGCCTCACTCACCATGGGACGTTGCACAGAGTACAGCAGACACCGCAGTGGGAACACAGAAGCACCAGCACCAAGACACAGCTTTGGACTGCATCAAGATACCTTTCTATTAGAAAGCTGACCCAACAAGCATGGCTTAGACCCTTTGCAGTTGTCCCCTCTGATTTACTTGCACACCGTTCCTAAAGAATAGTATTCCTCAACTGCAAATTCAGTATGAAAGACTCCCCCGCCCCGAACAAGTGGATATCAATTAGTTTCACAATTCCTATGTCGCATCATAATATGAGATCCAAGACACAATTTATTTCCTCCTGAGTGATGGCTACAACTGTTACTCTGTTGGTTACTGTGGAGTAATCTGTTGGTATTTCTGAATTTTTAAAGGAAAAAATTACTTGAGATATATGAAACTAAAGGATAATTGTTTTGGAATAGAAAAAAGGCCTGGTTAAGAATTCTGCTTTCCAACTGTAAGTTGTGATAGTTGGCTGGGTGAGAAAGGGTTAGTCAAAACTGGTAAGAGCTCCCTCCCCTGCCCATCCAGTGGCCAATGAACCAATGAGTCAGTTCCTAGGCCTGCTGGCTGAGCTCCTTTCTCACCAAATCTTCTTTGCAAATGCCACCTAGGGAAAGAGAAGCACACAGGACTGAGAGAACAGATGCATTGTGAGAGAAGCCCCCCCCCCCACTTACAAAGAAACAGTTTTGTGAAAATCTACACTCCTGGGAATCTGCACAATGCCAAGTTGGCCTCTGTTGGTCTCATTTACAGACAGACTGGAGCATTGGTCTAACTCTAAGTGCAAGACACCCTTTCTTCCCAGTTTGGAAACAATGATTAATATAAGGCTTCTCTACTTTGCTATATACTTCTCTCTCTCTCTTTTTCTAGAGTTGGTGGCCCAGGAAAAAAAAGATTAAAAAATATGGCACAGGCTAGAAGCTTGGACCATGGACAGTACAGCTTCTTCTGTCGGGTAGGGGATTGGCTAGATCCTGGAGAATTACACCAAGGGATTCAGCCGGTGAAAATGATACCCAGAAGGTTTCATTCCTGTTCTCCTTAATCTCCTTTCCCTTCTGTTTCAGATAGTTGGGTTGCAAGGAAGATACCTTTGTTTAATGAATTCACAATGAAAAATATAGCACATACGAATAGTAAGGACTTATGTCCTCAAATTCTCATAGTGAGATGCTACAAGACAGAAAGGGCTCTGTGTTTCTCTAGGTGTACGAAATCCTACATTCCGTACCTCCTCCTTAGAGGATCCCAGTGTACGAAAACAACAGTAACAACAGCAGCAGCAGCAGCAGCAACAACAACAGGCCATGGGAAAGCAGGGACTTGATCACTTCCTGGGTAATTTTCTCTTAACTTCATCCATGATTCCATAACATTCACTAATACTGTAAAATTCTACCACTCACAGTGTGTATCTTTTCATGTCAATTCTGGACCACCAAACACAGTAAATACTGGACATGATTTCCCCGATTGCTGGGCCAGGTCTGTAATGGAGTCTCTTGCCCCCTCCACCAGTGGCCTAAAGAATCAAAAATATGTCTGATAGTTAATCTGGTTACATTTCTTTGATATGCCTAATATATTCTCAATCTAAAGACCTAAAATAACTCACTTGCATTTATTTAGTTATTTAATGATTGTTTACTAAAACTTTAGGCTATGCCAGGCATGCCTGAAAATCTGAAGAACAGCGGAAGATGAGTGACAAAGGAGGAAAAAGCTGTTGCCTTGAGTTGTCCATTTGTTGCTAGACAACAGACAGAAACAACATTTTTTGTAATAAGTAAAATGTACTTTTAGATGATTTAAAAGGCTCTGTAAAAAAATATAAAGCAAGTAATGTGGGAAGTGGTGCTGAGCAAGCTATGATCTTAAAGAGAGGATTGAGAGATTGTTTCATTTGCAAAGATAATGATATAAGGCTTGTAACTTTGAACACCACAGAAATAGAATTGATCACTGGAGGGGAATGGTAAGTGCAAATGCCCTGAGGATCCACAGGGTGGCAGGGTGGCAAGAAGAGAATTTGTCAGAAGGAGAGTTGTAAAAAGGGGTCTGGAGAGAAGACTTGGTGGTGAGGAGCTAAGAGCACATAGTGTAGAGGAGTGAGTTTGGTTTAGGTAGCCATGTCACATGTCACATGACTCACAACTCCCTGAAATACTTGTTCCAGGTTCTCTATTGGCACATCTGACCTCCGAGGGCACTTGCACTCACATACAAAAAACACACATACACCCAAATAAAAATAAATTTTCATCTCTTACAAAAAGAAAAATAAGGGAAGGAAGGAGCAATCCAGATAGACTCTGTAGGACCATTTGGAAGCTCTGGTTTGGGGAAGGTATGCATGAGATGAAAACTCGATGAAGGATTTAGAGATGGATTCCCCTTTCCAAGAGTAACTATCCGATCAGTGTTTGAAGAAGACCTTTATACTGGTACTGATGGAGGGATGAAGAGATGAGCTCTGCACACCCTGAGCTGGAAGTGCTGATGGATACCCATGGGAAGAAGTAGCAGTTGATCATAGAGACTCAGGGTTCAGGGGGAAGGTGAAGGCTGAGTGTCTGCATGTAAATGGTATTTTAAAAGTTGAGACTGGATTATGGTCATCCCAAGTTAATTATGAAGAAAGAAAAATAATATGTTTAAGGGCTGCTAAATGGCATGGCCATGTAGAAAACAAAGTAGGCAATGTCAAGAGACAATAAGGGAAACTCTCTCTGTGTGTGTGTGTGTGTGTGTGTGTGTGTGTGTGTGTGTGTGTGTGTGTGTTCATTTTTGTGTATACCTACATGTGAGCATGTGTACTTATCAAAGCATGGTCAAGGCACCCTTACAGAACATACAAAATTCTTGCATAATTGCATTGCTTCAATCCTGTCTGTACTTTCTTTGGTGAGGCATGTGCAGCACACTTTCCCAGTCATTCCACAGTATATGATGACAGCCTGTACTTGCAGTTACTGGCACATGTGTCTGCATAGTCTTATATATGAACTGTTTCTATTTTGATATCTAACTTGGCAGGTAATAATGAATATTAAACCAAATTCTCTGAGACATTCATTGTTTTTAAGAATATAATGGTACCCTAAGAGAAAAATATTTGAAAACTTTGTACTATTTGCTTTTCTATCTACTTGATACAAGCTAGAGTCATTTGAGAAGAGGAACTTCTATTAAAAAATACCTCTGTCACAACAAAGGAATATCGAATGGCTGAGAAACACTTAAAGAAACACTCAACATCTTTAGTCACCAGAGAAATGCAAATCGAAATGACTCTGAGATTCCATTTTATACCTATTAGAATGGCTAAGATCAAAAATCAAGTGACAGCACATGCTGATGAGGATGTGGAGAAAGGGGAACACTCCTTCATTGCTGGTGGGAGTGCAAACTTTTACAACCACTTTGGGAATCTCCCAGGTGCTTTCTCAAAACATTGGGAATAGGGCTTCCTCAAGACCCAGCTATTCCACTCCTTTGAATATACCCAAAAGATGCTCCATGACACAACAAGGACATATGCTCAATCATGTTCGTAGTAGCCTTATTCATAATAGCCAGAACCTGGAAACAGCCTAAATGTCCCTCAGTTGAAGAATGGATAAAGAAACTGTGGTACATTTACACCATGGAATACTACTCAGCTATTAAAAACAAGGAAATCCTGAAATTTGTGGGCAAATGGATGGAACTAAAAATGATCATCCTGAGTGAGTTAATCCAGACCAGGAAAGACTCACGTGGTATATACTCAATTATAATTGGACACTAGCCCAAAAGGGATGTCCCATGAAAGTCTTCACTTACCAAGATATTGGGATAGATGCGGGGCCTTTTTTTGGGACTTGAGGTGAGAGAAGTATGGGAGAATGGGGAAATAGAAGGATGCAGAGGGTCCTAGAAACCTACAAGAAGAACATCATGACAGGCAGATCTAGACCAGGGGGTTCTGCTCAAACTACTGCACCAACCAAGGACAATACATGCAGTAAACATTGAACCTCTATTTAGATCTAGCCAATGGACAGGACATTTTCCACAGTTGTGTGGGCAGCAGGGACTGCCTCTGACATGAATTCTGGTGCCCCATATTTGACCACTTCCCCTGAGTGGGATGTCTTGGTGGCATTCAGAGAAAGGATAAGCAGGCTACCAGGATGAGACTTGATAGGCTGTGACCATATGGTAGGGGAGGAGGTCCCCATCTGTCACAGACCTAGGAGAGGGGAATAAGGTGAATGAGGGAGGGAGGGATGAATGGGAAGATACAAGTGAGAGGATAAGAATTGAGATGTAATCTGATTAAATTAATTAAAAAATTTTTTAAAAAAAGAAAAATACCTCTGTCAGACTACCTGTGGGCAAATAAGCAGGGGTACCTCCTTCCTCTTTTCTTGATTTTTTTCGTTAAAAAAAATTTCTCATATGATATTTTTATCATGTTTCCCCTACTCCATCTCTTCCCTCATCACCCCTACCTCCCTATCCATCAAAATCCATGTTTTTCTCACTTTCTCTTGATTTGTGGTTGGAGTTTGGGTTGCAACTCACAATGGGTTGTGCCATCTCTGAGCAGGTGGTCCTGGCTTGTATGAGAAAGCATGCTGAGTACGCCGTACAAAAATCCAATAGGCAGCACTCCTCCATGGTCTCTGCCTCAGTTCCTGTCTCGAATTCCTGCCATGGTGTTCCTGACGTTGGACCAAATAACTCTTTCCCCTGCAAGTTTTTTTGGTCATGGTTGTCATACATAGCACAGTACTAGAAACCCATTTAAGTCAAAACTTATAGAAATACAGAAAGATAGATGGAGAGATAGATGATAAATGGATAGACAGATAAATATAGATATAGGTAGATCGATAGATCAATAGATAGATAGATAGATAGATAGATAGATAGATAGATAGATAGATAGACCAGATAGACAGATAGATAATAGATGGCAGGTAGATAGTGTTAATTGACAAGGCACTGACCGTGAGAACGGATGCAGTGCTCCTTGCGACACTGATTCTTCTCCCAGGTCCACCGCACGCAGTATTAAGTCAGTCACATGAATTTCTTCTACTATCAGTCACCTAGGAACTTAGACACCACAGTAGACCCAAGAGATGGCGTGTTCTCCCAGGGATGTACAGACAACACGCAAGGCCTGAGTCAAAAGCCGGCTCCCCACAGTGACTTTGTGAATTTACCCAAGATTGTATTTTAAAATGCACTGACCACCCAATGTTCAAGCAGGATTAGATCTACAGATTCAAATTCTTATTATTTTCCCAAGTATTTTGTCTAAGGGGAAATATAGGCTAGAATTATTCTCTGTACACGGAAGCAAACAATGTATTGAAAATTACATGCTTTATTGCTGGTGGGAATAGAGAATTCTTGTAATAAAAAAATGTCCCAGCTAAAAGAATCACCGCTGTCTTATTTATTCATTCTCAGGAACAATACTCCTTCAAGCTCTCTTTTACCCAAAACATTTAGTGAGCCCAAGATTGCATTTCTATATCCCAAAGAAGGGAAGAGAGCATCAACCATGGAGTTTGCCAGACCCGGACCCGACTGTTTTCTAGCTGAATGGATTTCACAAGGCTTTGATATCTCTGAGAATTAATTCTCCAAACAGCCAAATGTGGGATTGATAGGTTTGTGAGTTAAATCAATTCAGTTATTGCCACCCGGGCCTGCTCTTCCCGCTGAGGTCTCCAAGGCACATTGTGCACCAGTTTGGATTGGAAAGAGTGACGCTTAGCTGGGGCGGGTGGGCAGTCAGGATCCTGGTTGGCATGAGCGCAGGAGAAACAGCCTTCTCTGGAGACAGTTTTCACTGAACCAGCTCTCTTAATTAGCTCAGGAGGGGCGGTGGGGGAAAGAAGGCCTGTATTAACCTTGGAGATTGGGTAGGGAGTGCTGGGAATGCTTCGTTTGCGTGAAGGATTTCCAGTGATAGCTAGACATGTCCTTATGAGAGAGGAAGTTTAACCTGTCACCTGGCCACCAGGCTGTTGGACTACCTCCAGGGTGGCAGAGGTGAAGTTACAAGGCTACATGTGTCAGGACATCCAGGTCCAGAGCAGGGAAGAATATGTCTTGACCTCACCCCTGCTCTGGGCTGGGTCACCAGATCGCATGACTCATTGGCTCCTCTAAAAAACTATATCCTCTAAAAAACTAACATAAAACTTAGAAAAAATGGTATATGTTGTACAAATGGTAGATTTTAGCTTTTTTTTTTTTTTTTTTTAGCATTTTAGCCATGGAGTATAAGCCACTCCCTATTAAACAGTTAAAGGTAAACACTAATGTTACGATACAGCTGTACAGAGTAGCACAAAACTGTAATTCTAGCAGCTGAGAGATTGAAGATTGAAGCAGGAGGATTGCTACAAGTTCAAGGTCAGCCTGAACGAGGGCTGCCAGATTTATAGGGCAAAACCCTGTATAAAGTGAACAGTAGCAACAAAGTCACTCTCAGTAAGCAGGAGACACACTCAGGGATTTATGGGGTGCTGTGTAGATAGTGACTTTCCGCGCTCATTTCACAGGGACCTCATATCAGGCACTTCTCCAGCTTTCACTACTGAGTGCTACACTGTGCCCGGTGCCTTAGCCAATGGTAGGAATACCAAGAGAACAAAACACAGCCCCTTCTGCCCTGGAATGTCAGGAGCCTAAATTAAGCTGCAGAGCAGAGCAAGCAAATCACTGAGGGTCATTACTGAGCATCCCCGGAGACAGAGCAGGTGGGCAAACTGCCCGCTACCCAGCAAACTGGGGCTGCTGCCTTCCTTAAGGTGAGAAAGAACCCAGGGGGAGCTGCTCTTAAGGTACCCAGTCCAGCCATGCCTGCTCTCATGTCTTCAAGCTGAGCACTGCTCTGTAATGATTTAGAATTTCATCCCCATTGGCCCTAGGCTGTGAAAAACACTTGATGGCAACAAGTTAATTTTATATGTACATTGCATTTTTAAAATATAGGGTCACTAAGAGGATATTAGTTTGTATATATTTGATGTGTTTGGGTCCATTTTAGTCACTGTCTTTCTGATGCCAGTATTGTGGCATCTCAGAGGACTGTAGTCCCTTCAAGTTGACAACTGTGTAGTCTTTGATAGCTTCCTTGGCTACAGCATAACATGACATTCAATCTTATCTTACACCGTTCCTTCTACACATGAGGTAAACTATGTCCCTGAGGAGCCCTGACATTAAGACATCTTGAGCAGGAAACTGTTCCTTTTCATGAGGAATGGACACTGTTGTACTGTTAACATTGCCTATGGGATCTCTAATAGACTGGAGTGGTTCTACATGTAGCCACAGTTGTGGGGTTTCTCTGTACATCCCTGAGTGATTCACTTCTATTTAGCATCTTCCCTGGAATCTTCCATTTAACATCCCTAAGAGAATGTCTCCCCAGTCAGTTACTCAGGAAAAGTTACAGCTCCCACCAGGATGCACTCTTCCTTCTGGGGCGGCTAATTCTTGCATGACCCTTGAGTCAGGGAACGTGGGAGAAAAGGAAAAGGGCCCGCTATGGTCTGAAAGGACGGTTTCTGAGGAGGGAAATGGGAAATCAACACCCTGTCTTTCTGGAAACTTGCCCTATGTGCTACTCCCTTGGGCACACATCCTAGCTCTGGCACTGCTGCAGTAGAAACCTGAGCAGACGGAGCTGCCTCCTCACGATGCTTACCTAAATAAAACAGCCATTATGTAAAGCTACGGCCTTGACTCCAATGGGCAAGGGCATCTGTCCATTCTGGGCGAACAGCCACAAGATCTCCAAGCCTTTCAAGTTTTAGACTGAGTTTTCTAGTCCCTTACAAGTGTGAATTACAAAAGTGCCCTTTTCTGAATTCTTCATGGCAACCAAGAAAAAATAGCTGTTTTGAACTTGAAGAGGTAGCAAGCTACATCCACACCCTCAGGCTTTAAGGTCGATGGTACCCAACCACAAGAATAATAATCCGCAGTAGCTATTATTATATTAGTGTCAGTTCAATGGATAGTCATGTTTCACCTTTTCTTATAGCAACTCTATGGGCAGACAGCAATCTTACTCTTAAATTATGATGAGGAGTCTGAGAGTTTGTGAGTCTGTGCTCCGTACAGCATTCATAGGCAATTTGTACCTAGGGCCACCTAAATGCAAGGTGTGAGACATTTACTTCAAGGAAACAGCAAGCACAAACCCTTGGTTCAGGTGGCATAAAGCAGAGTAGGACTTCTGACTTGGCCACTAGCTTTCAGTGTCAGTGGGCGGGGCTATCCATCAGTTTTGTTAACTCTAGCAGGACCCTCATAGGAACTCTTGCAAAGTGAGAGGGTTTAATGAAGTGACAGCAAACGTCGAGGTCTCCTGTGAAGAAGACCCTGACGGCATACCCCCGGCTTCTATATATCACATGCATTTTTGAGAAAACAAGGCAGCAAAGGCTCTTGATGCTGGGTTCTGCAGTTATTTTACGCATCGCAACCCCAAAGTTAGCCTAAGCTTTTAATGCATGGGTCTATTAAACAGCCTCACAGGCTGCTGCGCCCGTGGAAGACTCTTGTCGAATAGACTATTTAAATGCAGCAAGGCCTATTTTTGAAACCTCTCTCATCACTCAAGTGCGGTATATTGTGGGGTGTGTAACCCTCAGTAATGCTTCAGCCCTGATTACTTCTCCTGGTGGGAACATTAAATATAAATTGTATGCATAGCTTTGGTGACAAGATGATTCAACTTACATAATCCTTGAGGACAGTGAGTTGCAGATCTACTGAGATTTTTTTTCCCCCAAGCATCATGTCCTTGCAATGAGACAGTTTCCTTGTATAGCTCATGAATTAACTTTCATCTCTCTTACTATTTTGTATAATCTATAAATTATAGATTACAGAAAATATTATATTGCCTATAATAGTGACATGACGTATTAAATGACACCCAAACAGTGGCTTGGTGAAGTTATGCAGGATGTAGAATCTGTTTAGTATTTATAAATATTTTAAAAGGTTGTTGGCATCCCCAAGTTGTTTAAACGGGGAGGTTTTCCAGCATTCACATACGTAGAAGCAGCATACGTAGTACATCCACACACACTTCCTACTGACTTCAAGATTCCCAACTTTCCACCGTGGTCGCATCATATATTCATCTTATTCTCACTGAAATTGTGATTTTTTTTTCTATTTATATTCCTTTTGGAGGTGGCATAGGCTAGGCTGACTTTGCAAACTTTATGTCTCAACTTCCCGGATGACAGGAATGCAATGCCTCATTTGGCCACATCAGACTTTGAAGGACATTCTCTGAGTTGAGTCACACGAAATTTAGTATTACAGTGGCAGACTGTGAGATGACAATGATTTTTCAGGTGCTTCCACCACAGAGAATCTCAAATCATAAGCATCTGCTCTTATTTAAAAATTACTCTAGATAGTAACTCTTGCTCGCCACAAACTAGGATATGGACATGCAGGTAGTTACTGTGAGTCAGCTCTAAGCAGCAGGAACTAATCTTCACTCTCCCATGTACCACGCTTTGTGTAAAAACAAGGTAAAGGTGAGAGGAGCTAAGGGAAACTAAAGCACTTCACAGAAAGAAAGCAGGAGGCTGCACATCCACATTCCACTGCCCCAACGACAGAGGTGACAGGTCCATGTCTTGTTTGTTATCATAACTATTTTCTGCTGATCCATGCCATAGATTCTGTATTAATCATTTCACACATTGTCTCTTTCATCTTCAATGAGATAATTCTTTTTTTTCCTGTTGTTGTTGTTCTCAAATGTCTACTGAAGAGAGAGTGACTTTCTTAGCAGAGCCTAAGGTAGAAGCTGAGTCCTCACAGCCCAGAAGCTCAAAATCTCCTCTTGACAAGCTTTGGTCCCAAGAGGTGATGGTGGTGGGGTGGTGTTTGCTGAGACTGATGCACCAGGGAAGGACTATACACAGTGGGGACCTAGACCCCTAGCTCAGATGTAGTTGATAGCCAGCACTGTCTCCTGTAGATCTCATAATATGGGGAGTAGGGACTACTTCTGATATGGACTCTGGTGCCCACTCGTTGATACTTCCCCTTGGTAGGGCAGCCTTGCCAGCCCACAGAGGAAGAGGATACAAGCAGTCTAGGTGAGACTCGATAGGCTGGGGTCAGATGAGAGGGAAAGAGGGCTCCCCTTTCTGAGGACTAGGAGTGGGGGAAGGGGGGATGAGGGACAGAGGGTGGGACTGAGAGGAGACTAGGGAAGGTAAAGTGAATAAATTAAAAATAAAAATAAAATATAAGTGAAACAAAGAATGAACACACACACAGACACACACACACACAATATAGTTATTCTGACTCCCTTGAGTAGTGGTTACACGTGGATGTGTGATATTTGGTTAGCTCTGGCTTTATGCACATATTAAATAGCTAAAGTCACGCCAGTCTGAATACCTAGCTCCATACCCTCCACTACAGGCTCAGGCACCTGTAAAGGCTGGTGTTTCCTAAGGTGAGTGAGACAGGAGGTCCAGACACTGTGACTGTTAAATGGCAACATAGGCCATTCTTGATCTCTCACTAGAAGGATTTCAGAGACTGTCAGCCCAAACTTCCTGAATTATCAGTGGTGTTTAAGTCTGGCTAAGAAAAGACCTTCTGATATTTAAATAACACTCTGTGCTAAAGTCAACTGACAGGGGATTTGGAGAGATTTTGACGGTTAACTAATGAGAGCCTGCAAATGAGAAAGAACTGCACTATAGCCTTAACAAATGCTGCTGGTGAGAGAGGCAGCACGGGCTCCTCTAAACTTTATTCTTAGATGAAAATATTTAATTAGCAGATGCCTGAAATGATGAAACAGACCTCTGCACAATGCAAAAAATAGTGCTCCATGGATATCCCAGCTTTGGAGAACCAAAAATCATGCCATGTATGTGAAGATCTTTCTTAAAGAAAACCTTTGCAGTTACCATGACAGCCAACTGGGCCCGTCCTCTGAAGCAAACAACCCTCACTGTAATATTAAAGTCTCTGTAGTTGTAGAAACACCTAAGATTTTCAGATCTAAAACTAGGAACCACAAAATTAACCCTAACTTTAAGTTTTCTCAGCATGTTGAATTTCTTTTACACATACATTCCAGGTGTAGAAGTTGAAGATGCCCAGATGCATATAGGCACACTCACTCATTAATTGGTGTTTTCCCTCTTACTGAACTCATTTATGTTAATGAAAGGGACAGTGTTTTTTTTTTAATGAAAACTCTGAGAGACATGTTAACAGCAACACATCAAAGCAAGCTTGTGAAGAAATGAGGTTTTTTCCTTATACTGTGTCCTACTCAAATTCGTTTATATTTTTTTCGTGACTTAATTTTATTTTATTATTTTTTCTTTTTTCCCCCTCATTCACATTCTTGACTGTTGTGTGCCCCAGAGTATCCCATACACGGAGGCGATTTGTGCTAAATACATAGCTTCAAGGAAAGCTCTCAAACAATTATGGAAAAATATTTTCCAGAAAGCCTGTTTCCCACCAAAGCTGTAAGATCCTGATGATACTAACATGTAACAGTTAACACATTAGGAGATTGGGATAGATGTGAGCACATCCTACTGAGACTCTAGGTAAGAGAAATATAGGAGATGGGGAAATAGAACGACCCAGAGCATCCTAGAAACCTACAAGAAGAACATCATGATGGGTAGATCAGGGCCCAGGGGGTTCTGCTCAAACTATTGCACTAAACAGGGACAATACAATAGTAAACATCGAACCCCTACTCTGATCTTCCCAACGGACAGGACATTCTCCACAGTTATGTAGATGGTGGGGACTGACATTGACATGAACTCCTGTGCTCCATATCTGACCACCTCCCCTTGGTGGGGAGGCCTGGTGTCACTCAAAGAAAGAATAAGCAGGCTACCAAGATGAGACTTGATAGCCTATGATCATATAGTTGGGAAGGAGATCCCCCTCAGTCATAGACCTAGGGGAGGGGAATAGGGGGAAAGCAGGAGGGAGGGAGGAACGGGAGGATGCAAGTGATGGGATGGCAATTGAGTTGTAATCTGAAAAAAAATAAAAATTTTTTTAACTTTAAAAAAAGATAAAGCACAAATGAGAGAGAGAGAGAGAGAGAGAGAGAGAGAGAGAGAGAGAGAGAGAGAAAGAGAGAGAGAGAGCGCGCACCTCCTTGGGGCACCGAGATGCAGTCATACTGCATTAAGCAATGAAAACAGAAACTTGCTCTTGAATTAGTTTGATCAAGAGCAAGCACAAATTTGAATTCTTTACCTCTCTCCCTATGTCTCCTATTAGTTGGTAGTCTGTGGCTACTAGCCTGTTGGATGTCTACTGTGTGTCCCTTTACTGACCAAGAATATCACTCAGAACTTCAAAAAAATATTATCAACCTACATCTATCCAGATGCTGCTTCCAAGATTGATGATAGATATTTGTTTTACTTAAGGTTGCTTTCAACCAGCTGGAGGTGTTCGGCAAATGATTACTACAACATACATATGTATACACATATGTCATTCTCTGTGAGTGACATAGAAGAGTATATAACATCACATTGCACACTAGTTACATACTAGTTTAGATTGTAAATTCTGATTAACATAGAAAAACCAAAGGTGAGTAAGGTTGGTTACATCATTTTCTTACAGGGAAACTAACCTTAAATAGGCTAAGTACACAGTAGAACAGCAGGCTAAGGACACAGACCCAAATGGCACCAAGGCATATTATCAACTTGGTAGCAGTGTCTGAAAAAAAAAATCATCCTCTTTGAAGGCAAGTGGTCCTTTCATTAAATGTTGACCACACTAACAGATATTTTGCAGAGAATGGGGCTAGAATAGCTAAACTTTGATTGTTGAGTTTTATCAATGGGAGTCCAAATCCCTTTTCTAAAACCCCTCCTACTCCCCAAACCACCGCTGCTTAATAATTAATTAAATGAGACTAACAAGAAATAACCTAGAACCCAATTATGAGAATACTCATGTGCTGAGATGCCTTCAAATGTGGCAAACTTGAAACGACTGCTACACAGCTACACATAGGGCAGCGGTTTGTCTTTAGATTATTACCATGTCAGCATCTTACTTCACCACTATGGCTGCATTCAAATCAGAGTGGGTGTGTCAAATGGCATGCATTTTCATCATCTCTGAAGCTCTTACTTGAAATAATCTTGGTTTTGCTCAACTTGGAGATGAACTTTGCTTAAATAAAAATATTCCTTTCAGGCTATAGATCTGGTATTTGATTATTTACAAAATACTTCACACCATATGGTAACTAACTTATAATTATTAATTAAAAATAAGAGAATCACTTTCAGGCAGACAAAACAAAAACAAACAAATAAACAAACAAAGCCAGACATAATCTTAACCAATGTCAGTGTTGATGTTGAAAGAGGCACCAAAACACAAGATCACAAAGGTGGAATTTTCCATATGGAGAAAACTTCTAACTATTTTGCTTCAGGAGTCATAAATAAGTACAGTCAGAAGAAAAGGAAAGTCACAAATTGTATTAAAAGCTTCATGTTGCCTAGGATCTGAATCCAACCCCCGAAGAAGGACATAAGAACAATGTAAGAGTGCTAAGACACCCTGAGAAATTAGCTAAGCAATTTAAAGAGGAACTCTACTAACAACATCACCAAGATCAAAGATGCATATAAAGATTTTTTTAATGTTTCATATAGTGAAAGGTTAGATAAGTTATATCTCTAAGCATGATATAATTTATAGACAAAAAATTTAAGTATATATTAATAAACTAATACATTAACATTGCAAATTGACACTCATATTTCATCAACTTTTAAAAAGTCAAGATGCTTCCAAAGTTAAGTCATATTTAGTGTATGACTAAGCCCAGGACTTCTTAGCTTTGGGCTATGTCATTAGATGTCCTCTGATTCCCACTCCAATCTCGTCAGTTCCTAAAGTTAAGACAAAGTAAAAATTTATCTCAACCGAGAGAGAAACTCACAAAGTTGAGAAACTCAGGACCTCCTGAAAACTGCTCAGGAACCCAGTATCTTCTTCCTACTGCCATGCTCAGCAAGCCATGGCGCCGAGCTGGAGCCTGGCTCACCTAAACTGAAAAAGTTCCCCAAAGTGGGCAGATTCTAGAAAGTTCCAAAATCTCACCATCCCCTCACCATGAGTAAAAACTAGGGACCCACCTACAGCTGTACTCAACACCTCAATTGTTCTGCTTGGGACCTGACATTTGTCCCTAAGAACCAGCCATGCACCCTTGATAATGACTTTCCCTGAAGTCTCTCACCACAGGTAGCATCTAGCCCTCACGGCGGTGGTTCCCACAGCACTGCTTTGGCCATGTTGAAGTGTCATGAGGAATGACTTTGAAATGGCCGTAGAATCAAATGATCTTGGGGCATAACGACCTTGGCTGCCTAATGACTGCAATTAAAATTGACTTTCCTTGCTATGTGATCTTGAACCGAGTCTTTGTTTTTTTGGTTCCCTGATCAATAAAGAAATGACAGGAGCACCTCCCTCGCAGTTCACTAAATGAGGGCACATGCTTAGACAAGTTGACAACAGTGGCTGTCACATTCTAAGACCCTGGTGGCTGTTAAATCTCGTGTTTTGTTTTGTTGTTTTTAATTGTGAAAAAAAAACCTCTTGTAGTTCTTATGAACTTTATCAAATACAGACTTCTCTTTAGAGTAACAATGTGTGTCTTAGAAATTATTTGGCAGATAGTGGGGACAAAACAAATAAGTAGAATAAATGATACAAATGAAGGGCATCTCAAGGAATGAAATCATAAATTATCTTTACAGCAGTCAAAATATTAGTAATTATATGCCTATTAAAAATCTAGCCAGGCGTGGAGGCAACACTTACAATTCCAGTAGTTAGGAGTCTGTGGGAAGAGGGATTACGCAGAGAGATCTACTTTCAAAAGACAAAGCAAAGAAGCAGACTAACAAATCTTCTTCATTTGAGAAAAACAGAAATTATTGTTTTAATATAAAACCATTTCCACTTCTTGCTTTAACACTCTTTAAAACAAGTAAAGAGGGAGCAAAGGAAAGGAGGGAGAGGAGGAGGAGGAAAATACGGAGGCTCTCACAGTGCACCCTAACAAATGTGTGTTTTGAAGGAAATAGACACTATTTAATTAAACAAAGTTCTACCCAGAGAACCAAAGGATAACAAGCCATGTCTCTGAGTGGCTCTTACATTTAATCAAAGAAAAATATGAAAGAACCTATAATTCCCGGTGACTGCTTTCAGCTCTAGCACAGAAGGTAACTGCCGCTTATAAAAATAGCAAGTGTTAATTTGCTGCCTTACTCCACAGCTCTGATTTGGAAAGAAGAATGCTACCTGAAGTCCCACTTGGTGGCATGCTCTAATTAGCTTTCATTCCTGCACCAACAAATACTTATTGGCCACCCACAGAAGAACTTCATGCTGCTCTGATCACTGAGGATACAGTATAGAACACGTAGCCAAAAACCCTTGGCCAGTGGCTAAAGTATATGATGTCTTCAGCAACAGGGTCCTGTTATCAAGTTCTGAACAATGGCAATTTCCTGCATTGTCTTGAGGGTCTTTCAAGACAGCCTCGACCAGCAGTTTGAGGGAGGTGTTCCACATCTGGGACTGAGTTTTTTATTTGGTAGCTTCTGACTTCTGGAAGGAGCATTATCTCTTGTGTAGGATAAATCTAACACACACACACACACACACACACACACACACACACACACACACACACACACACACACTTTGCTCATAGGGCATAATGAAACCAAGCAAGGACTGACCCTTTCGTAGTCCTGAAAGGCGCTGTACAGGCTGCTGGGGGAGAAAGGTTACCAGGGTCTCACCTAGCTGTAAACTCTGAAAATAACAATAATGATCAGCCTGGCAAGATATGTCCTTAGGGGCAATAGTGGTATGAATGTTATAGGTTAACCAATTACTTTCAATTGGATTTAAGTCCTGCTCCACACAGGAAATACATGGCTAGAATTGTAAATCTGACCAAGAACTCCTTGGGGATATCAAAGGTCCTAGAGGTGAACATATTACTATATTTTACTGAATGGGCACAGTATCAAACTGACCTTTGATGTGCCTCGTATATGTAAATACATTAGTGCAGCTTCTTAGTCCTACCCAAAGAAGCTTCTGTATGTAGTGGGCAGCGGGTACTGAAAAGTCAGAACTCGTCAAATGCACATAACAAATGTCTGTGGAATGCTCACCCACACACGACTCGTCTATGCTGTGCCTCTTCCCTGAATGCTCAGGGAACATCACAGAAGAGGAGGCAGGAAGACGGTGAAACCAGAAGTCAAGGAGGACTGGGAAGAAAATTCCTATTGGATTTTCCTTCTGGATATGACAGGATAAAGTTTCTGATGAACTCAGAGCCTCCACAGGACCCACACAAGACCAAGACAAGTAACATTTCAACATAGATTTTTTAAAAAGGCATTCTTAAGGCCCCAACCCACTCTCAGGTGTCACTGACAATTGACTAGGGGACAGCTATTAGATTTTCTTTACAGATGTGCTCCCTACCAGGTCAACCTTACTCCAATAGATGGCCTAATTCCCATGTTTATTTAGGCAGCACAAATTGGACTCATCAGATTTGTGAAGAAAAAAAAAATAGAAGGAAAAAGACACAAAGTTGGGAGGGGTAGTAGGGGTAGAATCTGGGACTAGTTAGGGGGAGGAGCGGGGAGGTGGACATGATCGAAATGCATTGCTCTTATCTATTAAATTTTCAAATAATTAAAAATATTATGTTATAAAAATAACCCTTTCCAAAAGCAGGCATTCAAATAAGGATGAATATAACAATAAGACAAGTAAATGTGTAGGGTTTAGTTGGTAAACCCGGAGGTACTATGGGGAAGTCAGAGGGAGAGACAGAGTAGAGGGAACATGAGATAAGAGTAGGAAATGAGCCCAGAGAAGACAGGAGGGTCACAGTGACAAGGACACGGAGCTTGGTAAGAGCAGTGGCCTCGCACCAGAACTATGAGGAGCCACTTAAGAGGTCTGAGGAGAGGCCTGACGGCCTAGAATCTTTCATGCTGGTAGCCATGTGGCAAAGGCAGAAGCAGGAAGCCACACTGGGCGACCATTTCCATAAACAAGCGAGAGGAAATTAATAGTCTTAAGCAGCCACGTGAGGAGCGGTCAAATTCCAGGCAGCCTGTGGAAAGCAGACTTTGATGGTTTATTGATGACTAGAAGTAGGGCAGGAGAGAGTAATCTAGGGTGTCTGGGTTTCTGCCAGGATGAAGCAAAACATACACGATCCTAGTGAACCCCAATATCCTGATGCAGTTCTGATAGCCCCCATATACTTTCTTCATACAGACACTCCTTTCTTCCTGTACAGTAGCCATTTGAGGACAGCATCCCGCCTTTCTGTCTATCCATATTGTATCGGACAGTGTATTTGGTATTTTGAAGGCTCATGGCGCACATTAGAAGCCTTTGGGTTGCTGAGTATTATCTTTTTTTGTATAGAAAAGCAGCATGGGACTCAGCAGAGGTTGATGATGCACTGAGGGAAAACCGGGCCACTGTAGTCTCATGATGCATTGATGTAGTGAAATTAGAAGTCCTGATTATTACATTAAAATTTTATGATATTTAAACATATGAATAGAAAAAAGCAACTATAGTATGAGCCAAACTATCAAATCTGCAGTCACACAGGTACCTTAAGGGCAGCCCATGCCAGCAAGGCACAGATATTAGTTCTTGATTCTTTCTTAACTAATTTTTATTAAAAGCAATTGTTTTTTCAAATGATCATCTTAGGTGATGGAGAGGCAAAACTCTTCAAAGAACGAGAAGAGAGAAAATACATTTTTAAACATGTGAAAGCTCCACTTTGATCTATACATTGCAGGCTATCAGCACGAGAGCCTGAAAAAATTTACCCAATGCCCTCTGCTCTACAGTAGAAAAGTCTCCTGTGAGGACCTGGGAAAGAGGCCTGCTGGCAGGCAGAAACTCAGAGACCCCTGCCTACAGAGTGACCAAGGCAGCTGACCTCCCATTACACCGTAGACACCCTGACACACAATGTGCTTGGAACCAGTCTTCCTTTGGGGCTTGTCTTCTCTTCCTGCCTTTCTATCTTCAGCCATCACCTTTGGCTTCCCACTCTGCTTTTACAGTAGGCAGAGCAGTAGGTACAGGCAGAGTGTCTGAGGTCAGTGACTGGAGAGAAGGTACTAAGGAAAACAAAAAGGGTCTGAAGTCTGGGCTGTGGACACCACAGCCAATACAACAGTATCTCTCACGCCTGGCCCTGGTAGACACAAAGTCCCTTGTAGAAATAATGCCAATTCCAAAGTGTCCCATGAAGTTCAAACACAAAATCAATGCTGTAAACAACAACAAAAATACCCTAAGGATTTCCACAAAGGAATGTAGGTCAGATATAAATCAGAGTGCCCAGAAAACATGAGTACTTGCTAGAGAGGGGCTGCATCAGTGTAAGACTTGAACACAGCTGAGGAAGAGGAGGGATTTATTGCCCAATTGGAGAGAACAGATGAGTCCACAGATGGACAGAGCTTGGTCACACTCAGCTTCCAGGAGGCATCAGCAGAGAGCCTTCCAGCCTCCCTGGTCAGTTCCAGCCTCAAATGGGCCACAGAGCACCCAGCCTTCAGCCAGGACAAAGAACCTGGAGAAGCCTTAGACCATTTGAGAAAAGAGGCCACAGATGAGACGCATGGGCAGTAGAAGGTTAAATTCTCCATATTACATGGCGATGGTAGAATACAGTGAGAGAGGACACTGTCCATGCCACTGTTAGTGGCTTTTTTTTGATGTTACAAAAATAACCAAGAAATAATTTAAAGTGGGGAAGGAAACTGGTGAGCAGTTTTATATGCCAAGAGGCTCCATCCATTTTTAGGTTATGGGCCGGACAGAAGCATTGTGGTGGTGGAAAGTCTTAAGTTCATGGTAACCAGGGAACATGGAGAGCTGGATCCAAAAACATCTGGCAGTAAGTACTCCCTTCAAAGATACACCTTAAGTGAAGCACTGCTCCTCAGCATCCCTTCTGTTTAGTTCTGTTTTTAAGACAAAGCCTTACTATATAGCCCACGCTGGCCACAAACTAGAGACTTTGCCTCACCAGTGCCAAGAACACAAGTGTGCATCACAGTTTCCAGATACTGTGCCTCACCTCCTAACAACACATTCAACTACAGACTCATCGGTGGGTTTGTCCGTTGCTGAAAGTAACACCTTCATGATCCATCTCCCCTCAGCAGCAGCTCCAAGCTGGGACCGATCTTCCAGCACATGAGACTGTTTACAGGATCTCCATAGCCAAACCATAGCAAACTTCAACTCTTACATTTGGATCCCACGTCAGACACGTGCTCGGAATTGTGTGTCCCTGATGCAGCTTTAGAATTTCATTTCTGTATGATGCAATCAAGCAAGAACAAATAAAACTGAACCCGCTCGCTGAGGTGAAAATCAGAATAAATTCATCCTCCTCTCTTCAAAGCAGAAATTCAACATTGTCTTCCGCCAGCATTCTCCCCACCCGCCATGCCATCTCCTGACAACTCTACTTCCCAAAGACTGCTGAATTCTGGGAACCTGCCTCCAGTCAGCTCACCCACACATTCATCTCTAACTGGGCTCCACTTCCCTGTCATCTTAACTTCCTACATGAGAGGCAAAGCGGTTCCCAGACACTCAGCTTGCACAACCCTGTTCCTTCAGCGGCTTCCACTGCAGGATAAAGCCTAGCGCGTCCCTGCCCACAAAAAAAAAAAAAAAAGTCAACATATGGTTGAGATCATTTCTCTGTATCCTACTCCAGTTGGGCACTGAGCTGTGCCCAAGCGTAATGCTTGTAAACCTTGGGAGAAGAGGTGGAAAGAGGAGAAAGATGCATCATGACCGTTAAGCAGACCGGATATGAGGTGGATTGCCGAGCATGATTTGGCAGGCTGTAGAAATCAACATAGGAAGCTCTCGGGGCCAACCACTTGTCCACGAGACCATGATTGGTGATATGTTTGACCCCACAGCCATCAGGGATGGGTACTCTTCTCAGATACAATGCCTTCAGACTCCTGGGCATTAAACTTGATAGTGTTCTTCTTTGTGCTATGGATCTGCTGTTGATGCTTACTCTTTGATAAAGCTGTAGCCATTTCTATACACAGCTTCCATTTTTAATAAGGTGAAATTAATTTCAAAAATATTAAACTTTTCAGCTCTGCTTTCCAGAAGCAGTTATTCATAGCTACAGTAACATTCCCTGCAAGTTCAAGCTTATACTAAGCCACACTTTGGTTACTCCCTTGTTATCTGATTTAATGATGTCTTAATTCGTACTTTGCTATCTCCGTACATGGATACACTTTTGATGTACCCTAAGTACTGCCTCGATTATCTCACTTACATTAGCTAGAACTGATTGTTAGCAAAATAACCTGAGTCAGAACTGACCGCCTTGTTTCACCCTCCACCCCCTCGTATGAGTTAATTGTTGTTTTTGCCTTTATAAACTAACTCTAGAAAACAGGTCGATGTCACAGTTAGGGTCCTGAGTCCTTTTAGTGGCCCTGATTGTAATCAGCCTTGTCTTAGGGTGCGCGTTCAATAAACCATTAATATCTCACCGCTATTGATCCTAGAGTGGTTTGTCTGGCAATTCTTGCACTACAACGCTGCTAATTGCCAAGGAGCATAAACTTGGCTCCTAACAGGCCTTCAGTCCCGTTTTCCTCATTATTATCCACACAGCTTTCTGTGGATGGACATGATGACTTGGCCATGTGAATCCTGGCCACAGTGGCCTGGAGATTCCCAAAATCACCCTGCACACTGGTCTGAAGCCTATCTGCCCAGCACAGGATGCCATCTCGTTAGCAAGCACAACCTGGAAAGAGCAGCCTTCACTGGAATATAAAGGCTATCTTTACCACAACTCTTCACCATATATTTGTTGGCACAAACACTGATAGCAGCCAGCACATCCTAGGAGAGTTGTTCATACTTGTCTGACACTGTGGGGCCACATAGAGGAAATTCATCAGCTTTCCTTCTCTCCCAAATCCTGTGGAGCTTTGTGTCAGGGACATCTGGGCAGATGTTGAGACTTACAATATCAAAAGATATTGTCCTCTTAATATCAGTACCACCAGGTTGCATGACAGATATTGAAAATAAGAAGACCATCAGTGGTGCACCAGGGGGAAAGAGGTTACTCTCCAGTTTAGTACAATAAACCCTATGAGCTTCAGATGCTGGAGTTAGGCAAATAGCTCTGTCAGTGAAATGTCTACACACAAGCATGAAGACCTGAGTTTGATCTTTTGTGTTTATATAAAATGTCAGGGTAGGTGCTGTGGGCTTTTAATCTCAGTGCCAGGGAGGCAGTCTGTGGATTTCACTTGCTAGCTAATACTTAGACTAAGGAGTGAGTGATGCTGTCTCAAAAAGCAAAGTGGATAGGTCCTGAGAGATGACTTTTGTCCCCCACACACATGTGAACACACACACACACACACACACACACACACACACACACCTTCATTTCTGTCATCCTAGTGCCTTCTTGTGGAATTGTAAGTAATCATGGCACACACTCTGTACAGGAATCTATGTGGATGTGTCATCACATTTCCACTTAATAGTTCATAGCATGAAAATTAACTAAATAATTAACATCTATCAAATATTTCTCCCAGAAGACAGAGGGAAATAAAGCTCTTACAAATCGCCAGCTTCAGGAGGCTATGCACTGAAGAAGGCTCTGACTCAGCTCTACACCCAGAAGTTCAAGGTAAAACACATGTGCTTTTGTGTGATCAGTTATGAAATATTTTGATTCAAGAAATATGTTTTGATGTAATTCATTATCTGAAATTTCTTAAACAGAACTAGATATGCTTGTCATGTTTAGGTGAAATCTCTTTTTAATCATTTTCCACAATGAAAGTCAATTTTTATCGCACAACTAGAAGAGGTAGAAATTGTTTTTACCAAATACTGAGACTATGCATAGGAAGCAACATTATTTCCAGTGAGCTGAAACTGCCTACAACAAGCCCAGGGCTGCCACAGGCTGAGTCACTCCACAATGCGAAACCATCCGTGTCCTTTATCCTTGTCTACAGACACTTTATTCTTCTCTGGGACCTATGGAGAGAAACTTTTAAATATTTTGAGATAAAACATTTTCTTTGGTACCTGGTTCCAAAGACTCCCAGACCTTCAGTTTCCACTGATATCCATGCAGTAATCTCAATGCCAGCTGCTGGTGATACATAAGATAAAGCTGCCATTTTATCCAATGATAGTTTGCTAAACAAACACACCTTTGGCTTTATGTTTCAATCTTCCATAATTTTTCAGTGTTCTGAGTCTTTAAGTCTGTAATACTTGACACCTGGCCAGATGAGAGCAGCATCCGTTCACTGGCCTCTATTTGCTGCCATACGTTGTGCAGTGTTTTGACGTCATTAATCAGAATTCTCCAGTTAAATTAAGTTTGTGTTCTAATTTACATTTTGGTCATCCTCATTTTTTTTTTTTTTTGGATATGTGGTCCAGGGCTTGCTCTCTCTTTGTTCCAAAATGACCTTGCTTGTTGCTTTTATCTTGATTACTTCCTCTCTCCTTTGCCATTTTGTTTTATTTTCCTAGCTTCTTGTGGAGCCTCCTCATACTCCAGAAACACATAAGCAATGAAGTTGATGGCTGCTCCTCCACAACAGCATTTAAGGTGCTGGCTGGTCTCACATACGCATATTTATAGTCCACACTGCTCAGTGTGTGGTGTGGCTGGAATTCACTTCCATGTCATGTCTACAAGCATTCTGGGTTTCTTTTCTTTGAAATAATGTTCTTAACAGAATTCCTTGTAATTTATCAAGGAGTTGAATTCTGGTAAACCTTGTGAATTGTTTCTAATTCTGTGAACTGTGAAGGGAATACGAGCTGTGTGATTTCTGCTTTTACAGATGCAGTGAGATAATCCTTACAGTGCTATAGAATAGTACTATTTATGTGAATATCTTGAAACACTGGGGAAAGCATATATCCTGCATTTACAGGATAAAATAAATCACTTGTAGTTTATAATTTATATCAAAAAAGCCAGTCATATCCTCCAGTTAATATATGACTATGTCTATGATTATATCAGATGGATAATATATTCATATGCATAAAACTACAGAGCAAGAACTTGTACAATGCTGAGCCAATGAGTTTGAAATGCTTTAAATGTTCATTTAACTTAAATTTTGGAAATACTACTTGATAATAGCACCATTAATAGAGTAATAGATGTAACATAAATAAATTAAGAGTTCCTACTTTAGACACCATTTATTCCAACATTCTACTAACATAAACTTCTTTTGTTAAAAAAAAAAAAGCATTATGAATGTAATCCCAGCTACTCTGGGTGCTGAGGCAGGAAAAGGCATGCCTGCCTACAGAGTCAAGGCTAGACTTGGTAAATTAGTGAGATCCTGTCTCAAAGTAAAAGCAAAAAGACTGGACACAGAGCTCAGTGGTAGACCACATGTCTGATATTTTAAGAGCCTTGATGCAAATTTCATCTAGGCCGGGAGAAACAAAAGTGTTGTGATCTAAAAATGTCCCTATTCCTTGTACTATCTTGTTGAGGATGAAATTATTGAGCTAAAGTTACAAGTATTTTGAAAGGCAGTACCTTTCCCATGAGGAAACCAACTGTTTTATGCTCTGTTTTTCAATAGTTTAATGACTCAAAAACAACAACAAAACAACAACAACAACATCAAAACAGCAACAACCTTTGCAATTTAGATTGACTTCTTCCAATAAAAATCAATCTGAACCATTTCATGCCTTGTAAATAAATTTTATTCTTTTAAGAGACATATAAGCCATTTAGGAGCTGTCATTGATCCACTTCTCTGCTAAAACACAGATATTTGATTGACTTTTAGTCAGTTAACGACCTTCTGATGTAATAGGGTAATAAGTCAACTAACCTGGCAAAATATATATAGTGCTTATTTTTCAATAGATCTCTACACACTTGATAAGAAACTTCTATGTGATAAAAGCTATATCATATTTTGTTGTCTTACCCTATTCTTATTGTAGTCATTATTATAAGCTTAACACTACATTAACTTTTCATTTTTGCGTCTGACCTGATCTGATTTTGATTATCTATAATACTGGGGATTGAACCCAGAGCTCTGTACAAATTATATGAGGAGGCAAGTGCTATACCCTAAGGCCCTCTGATATCGTTTGCATATCTGAACTGTACGGAAGGTATTCTTGCCTATGGAATAAAGACTTAATTCATTATTTCTTCCATTTAAATGTTTTTTATTGTGATTGATTATTTATAGACATTTTCACATGTTTCCCTTTGTCACAGAAATATTTTTGCAACGGGTCTGTCATTTTTCCTGGATTTAGTATTCAAATATAAACTGACAGTGGATTCCTGGATGGCCCGACCATTGCTTTAATTACATACCTTGTATTTCTTTCAATAAAAGGAAAAATACTATCTGATAGCACAAAAGTATCCAAGATGCATGTCCCTTTTATTTTTAACGTTCTTCTGTTAGTTTTAAAATTGAGATTGAGCTGGGAAGTGGCTTAAAATTTCCAGTCAATTTTTGCTGAAAAGACAGGACATCTCTCTACATATCCCAATATTTTTATAGTATCACTTGCTTAAAGCTATGATTCCTTGTATGTAGTATTTTATGAAGCTCAGGATGGACTGAAGTTTATATGTTCCCATTGTTATTAAAGGTGGCATATTTTCATCATCTTCTTAGTATTAGCTATATAGGAATCTGTAACTTTGTGATCCCATGTAGACAACTCACTCAGTACAGTACTTGACTCACAAACTGAGAAGCCTAGTTTAATCCACAATTCCCATTTAAGAACCAAATTCAATGCCTCTATAATGTCAGTGCTACAGTCATGGCCAAGCCTCACCCTAAATCTGACTCCTGATGCCATAAGTCTCTTTTTGACTCCTGCTTTCCACCTGCCATTAAAAGAATCTCTGTGATACAAGAAGTAACCAGAATACCCAGATCATCATCCTACCTCAAGAAAATTAATCACACTGCCAAGTTACTCTAGACAGGTAAGGTATATTGACTGGTCCCAGAAGCTAGGATGCAGCAGTGCTTATTCTTTCCCTCAGTCTCCAAGTCCTTGACAGGATGCATTGAGAATACAGTCATGTCATCTTTTGAACCACAGAACCACGAGGAAACAGGCATGCAAACTGAGGGATGCTTAGTAAAATCACTGCTTTTAAGGACTGTTGCTACCCTAAGCTAAAAGTCTGAAGATTGCCTGATATAAAAAGCAGCTAAAAGGCTATATTGAGTCCTGGACTAGCTCTACAGATACATAATGATATTGTGTCAAGTTCTTGATGTTTGAAAGACTGTGTACTTTTCTATAATCCCCAAAATAGCACAAACAAAAAACAATACAACATAAGACAGAAAATATGTCATAAAAGTTATACTAAAAGAATTTTGAAGCAAAGAAGTAAGGTGTTAATGACAGTTTTGAAATTCTTTTCTATGCTTCCAACCTTATTTGGAATAGTATCTTTCTTCTGCCTAAATATTCATGGTTAGCTAGGCTTGAGTTACAGCTGTATAAGGGCCAGTACTGGCCTAAAATCAAGACACCGCACATGTGTGACCCACAATCACCAGAAAAACAAGACTTCCAGAGAGGTCCTGAAAGCCACCATACTACAGGTTTGCCAAATCTCTGCTGGTGTCAGGTATTACACTAGCACCAACTCTCCCTGCCCATGCACTGGGGACTTATGTGACACTTCTCCAATTCTGAGATTGTTATTCACCCCCAGAGAATAGAGCATCACCAAACACCACTGATTTGTATCCAGGCCCTCCTCTCACTCTGGAAGCCCACGTAAGAAGGGAGATACAGATTTTGTCAAACCTAAGAAAATGCAGGATACCAGTAGTACCTTTCTTCAGTAGAACAGAGCAAAGCAGACAAGACTCGGGTCATCTGGCAGGAAAAAGTAGCCAAATGGGAGAATTAGTTCTGTATTGACAAAGATGTTGAAGGAACTTTCAGAATGATGAGGGTTGGACTGATCATCTGAGGCTATCCCCAAGTACCTCATGTGTAGAAGAGAAACACAGTTCCTTCTACACAACCAGGAATGTGCTTGGAAGAGATGGTAAAGGCCTGGGGCCAGGGCTTAGTGGGAGATGTGGCTTTAGATCATGAGAACCCAACTTTTCTCACCCAAAGCTGTTGTATTTATCAGTCTCAGGGCACAGTATGCTCAGTCTATAATGCTCCTGAGATACCCTGTGTTCCTCTTGAGCAACATTGTTTGATTATCTTCCCACTGACTTGTTCCCATTGTATGATAGCTTCTAATGACTCTGTCCTATTTCTTCCCTAGAAATTGTACATAAGATGCTGTATTTCTTAATAAGCTTGCTTTGCATAATATAGTTTGTAAAAGACCTCCTAGTGCCAAGCTTTTTTATCTTCTCTGTCTTCTATGCTCTTTATCTTCCTATTCCCTTCTCTAAGGATTCTGTCACTGAAGAACAACCTACCAGTCCAGGTCACCAGAAAGCTTTAAAAAATGGTCTTATGGATTGCTATTCTTCAGAGATAGCCCAATGTGGCTGTGATCAGGGACCACTACTGGGGAATACAATCAGGCTAATTAAATTGTACACAAAATCTTGCTGAATAAAAATGATGTTTTACACTGTCCTCTAAAAACTAAATAAATAAATAAATGTATACAACAAAAAAATCATACAAAACTAAGAATAGTCACAAATCTAGAGGCAACCAAATTCTAGCTACCAAATGCCAATGATACAGAAGTTATAACAGGGCTGGAGAGATGGTTTGTTGATTAAGACTACTTCCACACTTGCAGCAGGGCCAGGTTCAGTTTCCAGCACTCACATACAGAGTCACAACCATCGGTAACTTGAATTCAAGAGTCTCCAAGTACCTCTTCTGTCTCACTAAGGCATTAGGCACACATGTGGTACACACACATACATGTAAGCAAACACGCATACACACAAACAGAAGTAAAATATTTTTAGATCTTATGACAAGAATAAGAATCCAGGAGGGGGGTGTGGCCTCCAACCCCACAGCCAGGAGCCTCTTGTAGCTACTTGACCCTCACTGAGTCAGTGGGCTGAATTGGCTTGTGACCTCACTTACACAGTGAAGGAAGGAGGCATGCAGGATGCAGAGGAGCCAGTGCTTGCACTTTCCTGTCACCTGGTGCAGAGCTATGGAGCATGGGCTCTGAGCCTGAGGCTTCCCTAGAATCCTGCCTCATTTGAGCTGAGCAGATGATCTCACCTCAGGGAGAGTTGCTTCCTGCAGGAAATCCCTCCTAAGGGTCATTCCTAGGAATCCCACCTGTGGTGTGTGACCTTTCAACCCAGAGAATCCCACCTGCAGCGAGTGACCCTTGAATACCAATCCTCACCCTGCCCTCAGCCTCCTCTGGAGAAATATTCTATTAACTCAAGCAATTGGCATCCCTTCAAAGTTCTCTCTCCCACCTTTTCTTCTCACGCTACCCAGAGGAATAGCACTGCCTCCGTCTTCGCTAGTGCTTCTCCTATGTGAAAGTCAGAGCAGCTTGGCAACGCAGTTCCTGTCCTTCTGAAAACTGACAAAAGAGCAGCAGAACTCATTTGAAGCTGTTGAGGAATATTTACCACAAGCACACACATTTCCTGTGACAGAGACAAAGCTGTTATCTTGTCATCCCTGACATCTGGTGGGGTGAGAGTGCCTTTTTGGCTAATGGGTACCACTTCAGATAGAACTAAGCCAAGGTCACGCTGAGGTTCAGGATGAAACAGGGATGTACTCAGTGCAGAAAGGATGAGGAACACAGACTAAGTCTGGGTAGGAAAGAAGGCTCCTAGGGGGTCAAGTTGTCATGATGGATAAAGAATGAGATACAGAACAGCATCTGTAGAGCAGCCTTTTCTGTAGCACCTGAGATTCTTTCCCTTTGGTCTCATTATAGACAGCTTTATACATTTGCTATAGCAGATCTCATGGTGTTCCCTGAAGAACTTGAAGACAGTCTGCTTAACACATCTTCTCGTGTTGGAATCTTAACTCAAGATTCAAATAGTGGGGCTGGAGAGATGGCTCAGAGGTTAAGAGCATTGACTACTCTTCCAGAGGTCCTGAGTTCAATTCCCAGCAACCACATGGTGGCTTACAACTGTCTATAGTGTAACCTGATGCCGTCTTCTGGCCTGCAGATGTACATAAGACCACTGTATAAATAATAAATAAATATTTTTTAAAAAAATTTTTTAAAAAAGAATCAAATAGTGCTCACAATGATATTCCAACTATCTGTGGCCCAAATTGAGAGAAAGTCAACCTCAGCAGACAAGTCGAGCACCGTTCTTTACAGGCACATCCCCAGGCCTCACAAGCACACAGCATGGAAGATCAAGGTGTCCTTACCCTGCACACATACAAAAACAAACAAATAAGCAAAAAATCCACGGAGATCAAGTAACTTGTGTGACCTTGCACAGCGAATAAATGAGGAACCAGGACTATAGTCTGGGCCACTCTGCTTCAGCCTCTGTGTCTTTTAATTACCTCTTTTATTTTTGAGATGATGATTTAACTACATATTTCCCCATTCTCTTTACTCCCTCTAAACCCTCTCACACCACTGCTTGTTCCTGCTGTACCTCATGGTAGACTATTTCCCAGCATTCCTTCGGGGTCTACAATTCTTTGTGTGCAGCCTCCATATTGAGAGTCTGGAAGAGATCGCTTTGCTTGTTTTGGGTGGTGGTTTTCTGCTTTTGTCTTGGCGGCAGGATCTTATGTAGTCTAGGCTAGCCTGGGCTCTGTCTATGGACAAGGACGACACTGAGCTCTGATCGTTTTCTTTCTGGCTTCCAACTGCTGGCACTCCAGGGCTACACCACCATGTCAAGCTTATGTAGTGCTGGGCATGAAACCCAGGGTCCCAGAAATGCCAGGCAAGCACTTTACCACCTAAGTTACATCCCCAGACGTTTGGAAGAGATTTGGCTTGCTTTTTTCTTAGAACTGTAGTGAAATTCAATATAAAAGCCACCCTTCTGAGGGACAATCTGATGACATTCAGTGCGCTCCCCATGTGTACATGAAAGTGTTTCATCCCCTAAAAGGAGCCCTTATTCTCCAGAATATTCTCTTTACTCTTCCCTCCCACGGCTGCATGGTAACCCTTAATCTGGCCCTTCTCTCCGTGTATTTTCCACTTAGGATATTTCCCAGCAGAGAATTGTACGATGCATGGTCTCTGTGTGTGAGGCCTTTCATTTAGCATAACCTGCTCAGCTTCACTCAGCACAGTTCTCTCTGTTTACCCATGCGACTGTGTAAGAGTACCATTTATTTTTAAGGTTAAATCATATTTCATTATATGATAACCATATTAATTACCCATTCCTCCATGTCTAGACTTTGAGCTGCTCTCACTTTTGAGGATTATAAATGATACTCTTGTGAACAATCAAATACAGTTGTCATTTGACAACATGGAAAACACTTATAGGATCCCACAATATCAATATGAAAATCTATGGATGGATGTACAGTCTTCTCTGTAAAATGACACAGTCTACATATAACCTACACACATGTCCATCCTGTGTTCTTCAGGCTATGTCTATATTAGCGATGGTAATTCAGTGTAAGTGACATGCAAGTTTCTGTTTAAGGAACAATGGCACAGCAGCATATGTCTTAGTTAGACAAAATCTACAGTTGGCTGAATGCAAGGATGTGGAGCCTGCAGAGAGCAAGGGAAGACAGCACAACGTTTTGTTACACACCTACCTTCAATTACTTTGAAATTATGCACAGTAATAATCACTACACCCCCCAGTTCCTCCAAAGAATTGATTTCTGTGACAACCACCAATCTTCCAGGAATTGCAAAAGGCACAGAAAGTATACATTTCTGGAGATGGTAACTGAGACTTGATCTCAATTACACAAACTGAGGCTTTTTTTTTTCAACTTCATTATCCATTTCTGAGGATCCTTGTGGTTGTTTGAATGAGAAATTCCCCACCCCACACCCACTTCCACTCACAAACACACACACACACACACACACACACACACACACACACACACACACACACGCTCAAATATTTAGTCACTAGGTCTCCAGTTGGTGGCGCTGTTGTTAGGGAAGGCTGTGGAACCCTTAGGATGTGGGGCTTTGCTGGAGAGAGTAGGTCACTGGAGTGGGGGAGGGAGGCTTTGAGCTTTGGAGCTTGGCCCCATTTCTTTTTCCCTCCTTGTTTCCCATGTGTGGATACAAATGTGATCAGCAGCTTTCTGCTCCCACTGCCATCCCCTCCCTACCTGTTGCCATGCCTTCCACCCATGAAGGGCTTATGCCACACTGAAACTGTGAGCCAAAATAAGCCCTCTCTTCCTTCATACATTTTTTTGTCATACATTTGATCACAGCAACAGAAAGATAGCTTATACAATCCCCAAAGCCTCTATTGCACCCAATCTCAAACCACTGAACCAGCTCTTAAGGTTTCTTAGTCATAAACTACCTTTTAAACTAAATCCCAAGACAGAATGTGCAAATGCTAAAAACATGGCTAAGTTTGTGTTTAAGTATTAATGACATTATAATTATAGAGTATAAAGGTTTTTAAATGTGAGGTGTCTAGCTACCAGGAAAAAGGCTACCGTGACTAAGGAGAAATAGAGGCCCCCTAGAAGCGTATTAGAGCCACAGAGAGGTGGAGTGTGTGGGTGGTGGAGAGAAATGTGAGAGTTTGTTTCTGTTAACGGGGAGGAGTGTACAATCTGCTGAGTCACCTGTTCTATGGCCCAGAAAGGTGACATGAAGGTGAAGAGCATCTAGGTAGTACCGAGGAGCTCAGTACAACTTTCCTGGTGAAGAGTTTTCTTGGATTTGCATAGATCCCTGAAGTTGCTAAAAAACAAAACAAAACAAAAACAAACCAACAAACAAAAAACCAGAATCTAAGATTTCTAATACCCAGACTTTGCCAGGTGAATTTTGGTGTCATAAACATTAAATTCTGTTTATCAAACCTTAGGAAAGTACTAATAAGATAGAACATTTTCCCCTCTTCTCCCTTGGTGGACCTAAGGGACCACTTAAGTGACATAAGTTTGTAACTGACTTTTTTTTTTTACAGCTTTCCTAAAGTGCTTTGCGGGAGCTGCTGAGGATGCCTGTGTACACAGCGGGAGCCTAGGAGTTCTGCTCTATGGACAGCTGTCCCAGGGACTGCCCCACCCTCACTCCCAGCTGTCCCTACTGCCCTGTGCCTGGTGTCCTCTTGAAGGAAAAGCAGCAAGAACAATGCCACCGTCTCTTGTTTAGAGAAAATACCTGACTGCCTGGCAAAGGCTCCCCTCTTGTCTTCTTCAGCAAAGGCTCCACAGTAAGTAGCTCCTTGTTTTCTGATACATAACGCTGGCCTTATAGGTGAGCTCTGTAGCACACTTATTATCCTGACCATCCTCCTACCACATCTCCCAGACTTGAAAGAAGAAAGGATAATCATTTTGCATGTCCATATGTGTTAGTTTTCTATTGATGTGATAAAACACCATAACCAAGGCAACATATAAAAGAAAGTGCTTAACTGGGGTTGGGTTAGCATTTTTGATGGCAGAGTGAGGGCATGGCAGCAGGCAACTGGAGCAAGAGCTGAGAGATTACATTGTGGTCCATAAGCAGGGAGCAGAGAGCACACTGGGAATGAAACAAGTGGTCTGAATTCTCAACATCTGCCCCCAGTGACACACCTCCTCCAGCAAAGCCGTACCTCCTCATCACTCCCAGACAGTCTCATCAACTGGAGACCAAGTCTTCAAACCATCACATCACATTTGTTTCTCATCCTCCAATGTGCTGATATCACTGCCACTGGCATTACTGATATCACTTATCAACCCTGATATCCCACAGAAGAAATAGCAGTGAGGGCTCAGACAAAAAGGAGTGTGTAACATGAAGCATCCCACGCACAATACAAATGCCTCCGGTAGCTCATCCTTTTAAATCACATGACAAGACTGTATCAGCAGCTGTATACGGGCCATGACAGTAACTTTCAGCCTGTCCTTTTCCTGTTGTTAAACCAACACTTGAAATGAAATGTTCTGTAAGAAGAGGTGACAAAGGAGATAGGTGTTTTCTAAGCAAAACCAGCAATTTTAACTATGGGCATTCTGTTACTATATTAACTGCTTTACTTGGGTAATGGTAGTAAAGTGTGGGGCTGGAGAGATGGCACAGAGGTTAAGAGCACTGGCTGTTGCTCTTCCGAAGGTCCTGAGTTTAATTCCCAGCAGCCACATGGTGGCTCATAACCATCTATGATGAGATCTGGTGTCTGCTTCTGGCCTGCAGGCACACTTGAAGGCAGAATACTGTATAGAGTCCATATATAATGTATAAATAAACCTTTAAAAATGACAAAGGATGGACTTAAAGCTTAAAAACAAATGAACTCTTAGACCATTCTTCACTGGCTAGAAAAATAAGATGTTGATGAGAAGGCAGAACATTCCATTGCAAGGCGGAGAGAAAAGGACAGATTGCAGACATCAACTCTGCTCTAATTTCAGGGTTGTCTCAAGTGAGAACTCTTCTCCACAGCAGTCAGTACTGTCAAAGGCAGGAGAGACTATACAGCACATACAAAGGCTCACACACAGCCAAGGAGAATAAAATTACTTCTGTTTTACTAGACTTCCGGAAAAGGCACCTGCGGCTCCTTGAGGGGCATGTGTTGGACCTCCTCTAGAAATCCTCCTGCCTAACTCAGCCGCAGTGGCCACTAGCTCAGGAAGCTTCTGGACAGTTGGCAGTGCAGCACTGAGAAGCACTTGAGGCCATCACTAGCACTCTATGAGAGCAGTGAGTGAGGGATCTTCTTCCAACTACGATCCACCCCAAATGCATGCTCTCCAGCCATGCTGAACCCCTCCCCCCAAAAAAAAGATGCCCAAAAAGATGCCAAGAAAAAAGCTATAAGTCTAAAGCTAATCTCAGCTTTAAAAATCAAAGCTGCACAGGGGTGGCCTTTCATCTCAGCACTCAAGAGTCAGAGGCAGGTGGATCTTTGTGAGTTGGAGGCTGGCCTGGTGTACAGAGCAAGTTCCAGAACAGCCAAAGTTGTAGTACAGAAAAACCATGTCTTGAAAACCAAACAAAAAACTGAGAAACCTAATTTAAGAATTTTAAATTAAAAAAGAATTAAAAATCTATTTTTTAAATATTAGGATAATGTAATATAAAGTATACATACATGCACACACACATTGAAGGGTTATGTTGTAGATGTTCCTTATCATGATTGTAGATTACATTCACATTCTTTAAAACCCATTTCAAAAAATAAGAATTTAGCTTATTAGTGCACATCAAAAATAGCCGAACAACCATCAGTTCTTTCATCCCATAAGCGTTTCTTAAAACTTACTCTATTCAAATGTAGTGAAAAGAATAATGACCATCATATAAAAGAAACCCAGAGACTCGCAGAAAAAGACAAATGCATAGAAGGGCAATTCTGTTGACATAATATTCTAAGAAAAATGTAAAATGCCAGAATTACGTTAGACTTGAAAATCAGCCTCCCCCATGCACTGTGAACTTGTTATAACTTACAGGCATGGCACCAGACATTTGACTTTCATTGTATCCTAACATTTCCAATATTCTCTGAAGCTACATGCTCTCTAGAACTTACTAGTGAGCACTCATTCCAGGAATCTAAGTGACCTCAGCTAGACAAACAATTAATTCAAACAGCTGAATTCAGTGATCCTCTAGTAGGGTTGTTTTCTGTCTTATTAACACCATCACTGTGGAAAGGCGACTAGAATTGCAAAGACACCCTTGGAGCCGAGTGACACATTATGAGCTGCATCCAGAGGCCAGAATCCTTCCCTGCAGTCTCAACAGCCTTTTCTCAGAAGTTCCGGCACATACATGCTTCGGAAGAAAAGAGGACATGGTGGTGTCTTTTTATCTCAGTCTTCCCTTCATCTGGATCTTTCCAAGAGAAAGGATCAATGATTCTCGGAAGGCTCTGTGGGGGTTGCTCCCCATGGCTGAGGCAGAGGCCCACACTCCTGACTGCTAGGTTGCAGAATGCTGCCCTTGCGCATAAGTGGTCATCCTTTACCCCAGGAGGACTGGGGCAGCTCATTAGCATACCTGAGTGCTACTGAAATGAAATATGTATTGGGTGCAAAGAACTCTTGGTCCAAACAAGGTGCCCATTTGAGTACCCTGGCCCAAATAGATGTATAAAGAATATGCTTACAGTTTCCTTTTACCATTTAGTCTAAAGGCAGCATAAATTTATCACCTTGAGAAAGACACTGATGTCTAAATGAATTAAAATAGCTATCAATTAATTCTGTAGAAATACTAAAAACTGTGCCAGTTTTTGAAACATTGGCTCTGATTCTAATTGCAGGATCAACCCGTTAGCATCCTGTTCTGTGCTTTACAGGAGAGTCACGGGTTTAGAAAGCTTTGGCCATCACTACAAAGCTGGGAAGTGAGAATGTTGAGATTCATATTCCAAAGACTTTTCCTAAAGTCTTAAAATGCTTTCAAATAGTTACAGTTTTCTCTCAGCCCACCACCACAGCTTATAGCTTATCTTTTACCAAAGCTGCCCTTTCGATGGAATTGTAGTTACTCTACACCTGACAACATTTTCAGCTCCTCCCAATGCCATCAGACCCAATATAGGTGGGTCAGTCACATCACAGTTCAAGTAGAAATATGGCCCAAAGAGTGAGTCTCAATGCCATTGACAGACTTCTCCCATACAATAACACTACCTTCCTTGTAAAGGGATGTATTACCTTAAAAAAATCTACACTAGTTACTTGTCTTTTGCTGTGATAAAGTACTGCCACCAAGACAACTCATAGAAGGAAGGATTTATTTGGACTTATGTTTCCAGAAGGGTAAGTGTCCATCACCATGATGCTGAAGAAGCATGCAGCAGGCAGGCACGGTGACTAGAGCAGCAAGCTGAGTCCTGCTTTAACTCACAGGCAGGAAGCAAAGAGCACACTGAGCACCACAGAAACCTTTTGAATCCTCAAAGCCTGTCTTCAATGACATTCTTCCTCCAGCAAGGCCACACCTCCTAAGCCCACCAAAACATCAAGGCCACACCCCGTAAGCCCACTCAAACAGCTCTGCCAACTGGGGACTAAGGTTTCAAACATCTGAGTCTATGGAGGGACATTCCCATTCAAACTATCTCAGAGCAACATATAACACAGACAAATTTTAAGAATTTTGTTATCTGCTTCTTGTTTCGTATTCTGAACTGAGGATTTCTCTACTGTCCCTCAGTCATTTCTGCACCCTTCTTAAAACACTCCACTTCCAAAGTATGGTCTCAGGCAGTACATTGTAAAGCCCAATTAAAAAAATAAATAAATGTGCACATTTAACTTCAACTGTATGAAACTGATGACATTTTAACACATGTTGACGTCAAAGTGTATCGATTTTGAATGCTTCAAGCTAAATCTTTAGACAGAGCCTCAGAAAGGAAATCTTAAAAAGAACTCAATAGCTTCTGTAGAGAGAGGGTTTTCCCTCTCACATCACTGTGACAGTTAAGCAACCCAGGTTGCCAGGCGATCAGACTCCTCTGGTCTCGTTGTCCTGCGAGAGATGGCATGAATCCATCATACAGCATAAGGTAACATTTTCACCTCCAGCCAGGGCATGCACATGTTCATTGCCAGAGATGATCAAGATCTAGGAGTTATTAACTTTCTGCATCTGTCTACTATTGGTCAGAGTTTAATCACATGGCACAGCTAACTACAAGTGAAACTTGAGCATGTTCTCTATAGCTAGATAGCCATATCCTGGGGTAAAGGGAAGAATTAATATTAGGGGCAACCTGTAGTGTCTGCTACATAACAAATTGAAAATTAAAACAGGCATACAATGCTAGAGCTTCATGTCAAATTGAGAGTTCTGGAATATCTGAAAAGATGAAATAAAGGTCTTGAAGAGAGCTTACATTAAATGAAAATCCAGATACGTAGCATATATAAGCTGCTACTAAGCATATATAGAACTCGCACAAGTATTCTGATGGCTTTGAAAGTATCTGGCCACTGCCTTTCTGTCAAGGCACACATATCCATGCTTAACTCTATTCTTCCCAGTTTGTAAGGTCAGTTTATTGGTGGCACATATTTCTCTTATTATTTTCTGGTATTCAATTTGAAATAATTTTATATGATCTTGTCTTATAATAAATTAAATGACTTCAGTTAGTCTCTGTTATCTCCAAGTCATCCTTTGAAACCCTAAGAATCCAAACTGCAATGACTCCTCAAATTCCATGAGACCATCATACATCAAAAACCAGTAGATTGTCATAACAGTTTTCCTTGCTTTAGAAAAGTCTAGTATATTATAGAAAACAGCTTCCATAAAGTAAAAGGAATGTAACAGTGTGGTCCTAGGTATTTGTATATATGAGAACACAGACCAATGACTGACATATAAATAAACTGAGAGTGACTTTTTCACAATATACAGTGGAAGCAAAAGAGTTTATCCCACACACACACACACACATACTCCCACTCCCAGAACCAAATACAACCATCTAGTGACAAATTATCAGCTCAGAAGGTTGTGAGCTTAGTTTATCACCAGCCTGGCATGTAGAATGTCCTAAATGCAACCTCCAGCACTCAAGAAAAAAAATCACTACTTGGAATATTCTGAAACAACTGAAATTTTTCAGCACTTGGAATTTTTCAATGAGTTTGTTGTTATTGCTGTTGCCATTGTTTTGTTTTCAACTTGACACAAGCTAGAGTTATCTAGAAAGAAGAATCTCAGTTGAAAAAATGCTTCTTCTAGATGGGCCTATAGGGATGTCTGTAGTGTATTTTCTTAATTAATGATTTGTGGTAGAGGGACCAACACACAGGGGTTGATGCCTTCCTTGGGCTGGTTTTCTTGAGTTGTATAAGAAAGCAGGCTGAGGAAGCCATGGAGAACAAGTCAGTAAGCAGCACTTTTTCTCCATGGCTTCTGCTTCAGTTCCTGTCTCTGGCTTATGACCTAACATTCCTGTCCTGACACCCCTCAGTGGTAGAGGTACAGCAGGGTTGAAAGGTGAAATAAAACCTTTCCTCCCCAAGCTGCTTTTGGTCTTGGTGTTTTATCACAATAAAAACCCTAACTAAGACACTCACTGAAATTATGTCAGATACTGTTGATGTCACCTCCAAATTATCAATTGAGAGCCTAAGAATCCAAGGTATAATGCCTTGAATTGCTGCAAGAAAACATTGTCAAAAAACAATGAAGTCAACACTGTATTTCAATCCATAGTATTTCAGAAAACCCAATTTCTCTGGAACAAGACCTCAAAGCCGAGTCCCAACTGCATACTTAACTAGTAAAATAATCTCAAGTTAATTGCCCTTTTCCTACCTGTGTGCCAATCATCTCATCTATAAAATGGTTGCTATGAGCAATCAAAGGAGTAATATATGTAAATCACTAACAGTATTGCTTAGAAGATAGGAGTAAGAGTCACAGACATGAGAAATAGTCATAGAGGCTTTGCTTGACAAAGTTTCAAAGACCTCTGACTGCCCAGCATGGTCTTTAGACATCCAAAACTGTTGAAAGTTCTCTTGACAAAGTTTCAAAGATCTCCAGATGATCACCACTGCCCTTAAATATTGTCTATGGTCCAGGTGTAATTTTGCCTAAAAGCTACTTTCAAATCTACCTTTTCTCTCCTAAAACTGTCTTTTTCTCTATTTCTCAGTAATCACTATGAGCTCTAATGAGAAATACACTGAAAACATTTTCCCACAGATAATGTTGAAAGAAGGTGTCTTGCCAAAGTCGTCAGACAATGAGAGAGTCTTGTCTCTGATTATTGTGTTCAGTCAAGCAGAAACTGCTTGAAAAGAAAGTTAGGACATTGACATAAAAGTATCTGGCTAGATATTGTTAGTTGTAGAAAAGTAAAACTTCTTTCTTTAGAAGTTGCTTTGGAAATATTAGAAAGTGAACTTGTAATGTCATGTCTTACAGTTATCTTACAAGAGAGGACCGCTTGGCAGTTTAGCCTAGGCTTGGATAGCATACCTGTTGGTTTGGGACTAGAAGTAAGTCAAGTTTTTTCTGTGCTAAAGGCATTTAGTTTCAAGCTGTGCTGCTATGGCAATCATGTAAACACAATGGCTTTAGCCTAGGGAAATTTATGATTAAGCTTTCCCAAATATTGTTTAAGAAATAAATAATCAGGTCATGCTGATCATTGCTTGGATATTGCTTGATTTTTGCTGTATGCTTCATTGTAGGTTATACAGAACTGTTTGTATTTTTTGCTAGATTGGTTTCTTGGTCTGTTGATTTTTAAAGGCTCTACTGATTGTAAAATATGAAAAAAATCATGATGTAATCTGTAATGAAGGAAAAACAGAATTTCACTAAATAAAGTACTGGGGTTGGCTCAAGGAGACAGAGAAAGCAGAAGAAAAACGAAGTTCTCCTGGGCTAGACCTTTCAGTTTGCACCACATTTTATGCCTGGGTCTCAGTATTTTTTTCTCCTCCATTCTTCAAACTCACCTCAACAATTAGCCCCTCTAGCTAGTTGTTCACCAACAGTTGGTTTCCCTTAACTAAGTGCTCCGCTCCTGGTCAATTCTCCCTATTATGGAACCACCAAAACTTTCTCTTCTCTCTTCTTGGAGTTGGTCTGCAGGAAGTAAGAACCAATTCTTTATGAAACCACAGCAGGGAACAAAAATTAAGATCTTTCACTGACAAATATCTGTAATTCTTCATTTCTTTATTGAGTATACAAAAATCCATAAAAGACAATAAGACCTGGAGGGTCTAGCCTCTAGAGTCCTTTTGGTGTTAATGCAGTTTCCCTCCTATCCATGTGAGTCCAATAAGCTCTGTGTGAGAGGAGTATGAGGGTAATGAAGGAGAGAGCCCTTCTTTCCAAGAAAGAAAGGAAAATGGGGTGGGGGAAGTCCTAATTATTCCATCTCCACTCTTTGAGGATAACACAAGGACTAGGGAAGAGATATGCCTTTATGTCCCACTGAACACCACAGAATATCACTTCTTGGACCTCATCACTAACAACCTAGGGCACAACTGTGTAACAAGGGTTGCATAGTATAGAAGACCTTAAGTTCACCTTCCACAAGCTGTCTATGATACAAATGCCATGAGCATGCAAATACTAAAAATCAAGCTGGGAAATGTGACACATTAGAAGATCGTTGTAGTTCCCATGGTAGTAACCATGTGACTGGAGAACACAGAGTGAGGGTATAAGATCATGTCATAACATTGGATCTTGGCTAAACCGAGAGATACAGATCGTGAGTTAGGAAGCCATGTATAAATGAAGGAAAACTACCACTCATGTGGAAACCTAGTAGACAGGAGTCAAAAATACAGCAAAACAAATGATTCTGCTTCCATGGACTGTTTGTACCACAGTCTTCCTGATCCCTATCCACATTGTCAATATCTAACAACTACTCTACATAAAGGAGTATGCATCTTAAGTTAAAAAGGGACCACTCTTCTGCCACCTTATTAAAATTCAAAATGTTGACAGTTCTATAGAGAGACATATTCCTATGAACATACATAAGATACAGATTTGGAAGCTCCTAATCCCTACTGGTGGTTCACTCAGGAATTTAAGTTTTATTCCTTCTCAAGTCTCTGAGGGGCATTGAAGACAAGATAGTATAGTTTTACAACCAAGTTTAGTTGGTTAGGGGACAAGATCATTTTAGATCAAGATAAAGAAGTTAAGCTATTAGGGTTGAGATAGGATAAATACTGAATCTCATTCAGAAATTCAGACCCAACAAGACAGGAAAGACACTTACTTCAAACAAGACGAATGCAGATTGCAGATGGCCAAGTCACTATGAATGTAACATGTATAGAACTCATTATTCTCATGATTGTCACATGGTTCTTCCTGCTGTATGTAGTTTGTTTTATACATGTGTAATAAAATAAAAGTATTTAAAAAAGATACATAGAAATTCACATATTCAACATATTAGGGAGACCTTTGGGCACAGAATAGTGGGCAAATAAACAGCTCAAAACATCTAATTTATAACTAAAGTGCTTATACAATATATTGTGGGACTGAGTGCTCCTACAACAAATGATGCCAAGGAAATTGGACTATGAACTAAAACCAAAAAATAAAACATAAAAATAATCAGACCTTCACTCAAGGATCCAAACTTAATCCACAGTGCATCATACACCTAATGTAAAGAGTAAAACTACAAACCATATTGAAGAAGAGCTTTGTGACCTTGTACTAGGCAAAGACGTTTTAAACAAGACACTAATGATACAAGTTACAAATGAAAGGGAAAATGACAATATTAATATATAAGACTTAATAATTCAAAAGACAGTAACAAAATAAAAAGACAAGATTTGTAAGTTGAATATCTCCTAAAGGAATTGTATGGAAAATACATAAATAATTTTGATACTAGGAGCCCAGACTGTCTTCTAAGAAGCTCTGAAGATGAGAGTGAGTCTGATTTCTTAGTCTTTTGCCTCCTTTTCCCATTCTGGCATTATCAGCAGGCATTTCCAGGCCTGACTTGTGCATGATTCTTATTTGAGACATGTTAGTTATTAGTCAGACCAGCAGTACTATATGATTCCATCTATTTAAAATAACTAGACAAGGCAAAATTCAGAGACAAAGTAAAGTGGACACAAGCAGTCTAAGTAGACCTTATCCATGTAAAGAAATTTTAATGTTAATCAAAGCATCCCATAAATAAGAATTTTAAAAACCCTGAACTTCAATTGCCTCACTGGTGAATTCTCCCAACATCTGTAAATTAAATTAACACTAGTCTTTTGAACTCTTGCAAAAATATAAAAGAGGAGAGAATGCATTCCTAGTCTCTCAAGCCTTTACTACCCAGATCCAAAGTTAAACAAAGATATCATGAGAAATGTGGCACATAAGCCTTCAAGAAAATAATAAAAAGGTTTCCAGGAAAATGGAGCTTCTTTCTTAGTAGACCAAAATATTCCTGTGAGTGCTTATTGCTTCCTACAATCACTTTAAATTTTCTGATTTTTCCCACACCACAATAAAACAGACATAATCAGAGTAATTATAAATATTCCTCAATCTCTCTCATCTCTTGCTACCTACAAAACAGAAAGCAATGGTTTGTTAGCTGGGATTTCATTTTCCTGTGTCTGCATAGACTGTTGCATCAACCACTGCTGCTATAAATAAATACTGTTCTTTGTAGAATCAGATTACACAGAATGCATTATGCTATGCAAGCATCCAGGCCATGTAATCCATTCCCAATAAGGAAGCCATTTGGTCTTTGACATACTTCCAGAAGCAACTAGAAGCCAATTTGGCTTCCAGAAAACCAAATGATGTTGTAGACATTTAGGTGGGCTTTTGGAAGGATAGGGATAGTCTAAAGCAGCCTACAGGGGACTCTGTACCCCACTCCTCACTCCTACATTGGAAGAAATCTTACTATTCCTATTAGAACACTAAGAGCTCATAAATAAGAAGTCATTACCTAACACTCAACCCAAAAGCACTGTGCTTTGTAGAATTCATTACTCCTTAAAACCACCAGAGGAACTTGTTTAAATACGGATGCTCAAGTCTTATTTAGGAGATTCTAATTTGGGAAACTAGTATCTGGGTCTGAGAGTCTGAGCACTCCTGGCCAGACTATCTGCAAGTAGTTGATTTCCAGGTTCTTCATCTATGTTTAAGGAATGATGATGAACCAATGTGGATTGCCAAGAAGGCCCTGAGATGTAAGTCATATGTCTCATCTCACAGTTCAGGAACACTAACTATTCCAGTTTTGTGAAGAATGAAAGGTAAGTCTATCATCTTTTCCCAGGAGATACTTAGGCGAGAGCTCATTGAATTGAGAAGTGAGGGCAGAAGTAGACCCCATACTATATAATCTGTATGTTAGGGAATCAGCACATTCCACAGCAATGAGTTAAATACCGAGGAACTTTGGATCACAGGGATTTCCCTGTTCTTCAACCTTCCAAGCCACACTTCCATGAGTTAGGACAGCTTCCAAGACCCGGTCTATCTGAGGTGTCGGAGTTTGCAACCATGACTCAGTGAAGTTGAGAAAACTACGTGCAACTAAAGATTCTCCTCCCAACCTATAAATCATTTCATACTGATCATTCATAGACCCAGGACCACTGCCTACAAAACAAGCAAGGCGATGCACACCAGAAACAAGCTGGCGCTGGCCTTGACCATGCTGTCTCCCCTTCTTCCTACTTTTTATCTTCTACATGAATGTGCCAAAATAACTGCATGCACACGCATACAAAAACATCTAATTAAATGTGAGGATTTCAAATGTGGCCAAACCTTTTAGAGGCAAAATAATCTTTCTACATATGTAACGTTTGAGAATTCTATGATTCACTCTTATTTTGAGCTTCTGATAGATTAAGACAAGAACCCCTACTCTGAAAACATCCAAGAAAGCTATCTGAGTTGGAGTTTACTGCTTGTTACAAAGGAGTTTTGTATGACTGCTAATTCAGAGAGTGCGTCATCTCTGACCCAGTGTCTTGACTGTGTGCCAAAGGGGCAAGTGTGCCCATGACGAGCCCTTCACTGTATGAGCTGAAATCAGATTGCACTGAAGAAGAAGAACTGGCACTAAGGTTGGAACATCCTAACTGGGGTCTTTTTTGCACAGTTAAAAACATAAATGGTGGAATATGTCAATAGAATGCCAACACGTACAGTGGATTCTATATCACAGTTCTTATTGATGCTCAGTGAATACAGGAAAAGTGCAGGAGTCATGGAATATTTCCAGAGTCCTGCTTCCCTCCCTCCTACACACACTCTACATTCCCAAAGCCTTCAAGCCACCTAAAGACCTTAGCTTAACATCAGCCTTCTTCATGCAAGGGTTTTCAACCCTCTACCTCTAGGTTAGTTCCACAAATACAAAATGTATTTTTCCTTACAAAAATTTTTATTAAGATTTTTCATAAATAATCATGCAGTTTCTTATATATGCAAAGATAAAAGTTTCTTTGATGTTCTCTGTGTATGAGGACAATTTTGTTAACTGCTTTCTTTCAAGTGTAAGTGTAACCTGGAGAAAGTCCAGGTCCACATCAAACCACACAGCCAAGTGAATGTCACAAAAGGACAAAGTTATGTCCACATAATGAAGTATTATTATGTCTACAATATTAATATCTCCACCATAACCTAAATATTCTTTATTGCTTAAAGTAAAAAAAATTATCTGAAGTCATAAAAAAATAAATGGCCTGATAAAACTTGCTTTATGCAGTTACCATAAACATTTAATTTAATAATTATTATTATATTGATTATTATCAAGTATTAAATAATATTAACAATGCCATTTATATTGAATAAATATTGAATAAATATATTGTTGAAAAATAAAAATGATTATTGTTATAAGATATGTGTGTTGCTAGCAAGTGCCTCTCACATACTAGACTCTTAACAAATGTCTCCAACGGAAGTAAAAACTTCCACTGGATTGACTTGACGATAGAATAATTATGGACTGTATAAACTTAGTATCCTGCGCTGGATATTATCTGAGGTCCGTGAGATTTCATGATATTAAAGACACTTTAAGATAGGAAAAACACATACATGTTTATTAATATGTGCCATTATCTTATATTCACGTTTTCCCACTCATTAAGCTTTCAACTAAATACCTGAATCAGAATAAGATTGAAATTATTGAAACGGTGGTTTTCTGATTTTTTTTAATACATTTGTTCTAAGAAGTGTCAAGGTTATCAAAACTGCTAGATGCTAATGGAGTAAAAATTATTTAAAAAACAAGAGCTTCTCTGTGGTTTCATACAGCTTTCCAAATCAGAGATGCTTTTCAAATGTGTTCAGGAAGTATAATACCAGCTAAGCAAAAGTACTTAAATTTAGATTGTGAATCGATAAGAATGCAAGTTTAGCATTTTCATGTTGAAAGGCAGCCCACTAATGTATTCTCAGAAGTTGCTATTATTAGCACTTTAATTCTGTATGATGCCATAGATATGTATATATATACACACATATATATGTATGCTTACATGTACAGCCATTATAATCTTTTACAAGTAGATTCTTGGACACTGGGATGACAGCATTTTTTCCTGAAATGTCCACCATTATTAATATTGGTGAGAACACGGTACTTATGACATAGGAAGTTTTGTATATTCATTCTCTGTATAGAAACCTTCCAGTCTACCTACTTTCTTAGGAGGTCTACTCAAAGTCTTCCTATTATAAATGTCTAGACGTTTGTAATTGCATTTTAATAATTACATAAAACCTTCTTTTTTAAAACATATGTTCTGATACCTAGTTTTTCCTTTCAATGTACCTCAAAATATTATTTTATGTAAAACTTAATAAATAAACATATATGTGTAGATATGCATATATGTATGAATAGGTATACAAACATATATGATTATATATTATATAATTGAATTATATATGCTGTGCATATATATGAGTTGCATAAAAACATGCACAGCTCCCACAAATAAGTCATGTTACAAAGCATAATGGTAATATGCACTACTATTTAAATACCACTTCTTGTCATCTTAATCCTCAAGTCGACTCATTCTGGAAACAAAATGGAAGGAAATCTCACTTGAACAAGAATGCCATGTTATTTTTTTTTCCCAATTTTTAATTCAACCAGAGGGGTATGGTTGTCTTAGTAGACAGTGGCCTGGTCTGGTTTATGATTCAATAATGAAATGTCTGAGAGCATATGGTTTATAATAAACAGAGAATTATCTCTCACAGATCCAGAGTTTGGAAAGTCTAAGGCAGAGAAGTGAGCATATGACCCGCGCCTTCATCCCCTATTATTCCACAGCAGAAAGTTGATGTGAAAGAGACAAAGAGGTCACACAGCAGCTGCAAGCCTTAGCACATTAGTGTCCATCCATCCATCCCAGAGGCTGTGTCTCTCATGACCTTAGCTCCTCCCACTAGAACCCCTTCTCACAATTTTGTTGTCTGAGAATTAAGGGTTTTTGTAGATGCTTTTGTTGTGGACAGCTCATCCTTGAAATGAGGCACTAGTTTGTAAAACATGAAGTAGGCAACAACAAATCTTTGTGTAAATTTAAAAAGGGAACTCGTGATGTGTCCAAGAAGTTGAGCATTCTTGATGCCTGAGACATAATCACAATCATATAAGCTTTTCTTCTGTAGACAAGACTCCTAGAGTCACATAAAAGAATATTCTAGACAAACAAATACAGACATACATGTGCACACACACATAAAACTCATCCTTGTGTCTAATCATAAGCCTAAATGTTACCATCAACAAATCAAGAATTCCCAGGAAACCCACATGCCACATTACTAGGCATGTGCTAGGAGACAACTGCTCTTCTTCTCATTTCATTCAATTGACAGTGGGAAGATCCACATGAGTCTGTCAATATCTGGTTGGCTTGTAAAAATGGAAATCCCACACAGTGCAACCTAATAACTATAAAGTTTCTATTGTGAACAACACACATAAGAATTATTGTAGAAGGTCTTCAAAAAACTCAGAGATATGCAGAATATGGCATTTTAAAATTTTTTTTTTTTATTATTTTAAAGATTCACTGACAATGAGACAGGTTAACTCCTGGCAACACGCAGCCTATCTCAAAGAAGATGATGAGCATCAAAGAACCTCCTTATGGAGATGGCTTCAGATGCAGCAAACAAGCCACTGGACAAAATGTCCTTGTTTCTACCACAGACAGAATTGGGCAAGCTTGGATGCAGGCAGAGTTGATGGCCAAACTCTATCCAGACAGGGTAAGTCCTCAAAAGTTTCTGCCTCATGAATATGTCTGTCAGATATATTGGGCCAGAAGACTGAAGAAGATGCTCCAACATAATAGAGAGTTTTGGGTGACTATCCAGGTAGAAAACTGTCTCTGTCATCTTCTCATTTGGAAAGCTACCAACCTGCACTCCCAGCATACTCAGGTAATCAAGTTAATTCCTTCTGAAGTCTCTAATGGGGTTGAAGACCAGACAGTTTAGTTTTACATTTAAGCTGAGTTGTTTATGGGTTAAGATGTTTTTAGGTCTAGATAGATGCTTTAAGTTGACAATGATGAGATATGACAGATAATGATGTACATTAAGAATTTTAGATGCACCAATATAGGAAAGATGTTTTCTTCAAGGCTGCCAAATACAAATAGCCAAAACACTAAGAATGTAACATTTAAATAATTCCTGATTGTGCCATGGTTCTTCTTGATATAGGTAGTTTATTGTATATATGTGTCATAATATAAATATATATTAAAAATTAATTAAAAACAAAAAAGAATTATTATAGATCATATGGTACCTTCATAGAAGAGCAAAGAGAACAACCAGCCAACTCCTTACAAAAGTTTCACAACAGTCAGAGGAAGAATGATATTTAATGCTCCTTTAAGGTGATGTTTTCCCATTTGGCATGGCGTCACATGTAGAGGAGAAAATAATGACAAAACATGACAAGAGATAATAGCTTTATGTACAAAGAGTTTCTATAAAACAAGAAGAATATAAGCCGTACTGAGGAAAGACAAGCCACAGACTTCAAGAGACAAGTCCCTGAAGGAAATAGACAAAATTACCAATAAGTAATTGGCAACCCAGGAATAGGCTCCCGAATCAACACCAAGGGATTTGAAAGGACTGAGCACAAAAAGACAAAGAACTAGAAAAACAAGAGCACAGATCAGTGTCTAGAATGACATGAGCCGTTCAGTAACTTGATCTGGAAGCGCACGCAGATGTCCATTCAGACACTACCCAGCTGGGTTTACAACAGTTTTTGTTGTACCACGTGATGGGGAAGGGTAAGGAAAGCGATGAGTGCAAACGACCTGAGTCTGTATCTACCACCCTCAAATATGTATGGATAGTTAATAAACAGCTGCAGAACTGTAATTTTAAGAAATCTTGTGTTTAGTAAAAAGTTGTCTCTGCAAAGCAAAGGTAGAGGCTAAGGAGGACACTGCTAAGTATTTCTTACTAATATTTGATTTTCTTAAAGTAATAGATTAATTTGATGAGAACATTTAAATAATAAGTGGTTAATGATTAAATATGTGGTTATTTACATGACCCTGAGGAGAAGGCATCTTAGAGATCCCTCAGTGGCAGTTTTTACTCTGCTACCTCGGTATCTACTTTTTTCTGCATTCTGAACTTCTTTTCTTCCACTGTGAGTCCACGCAGTCAAAGGGGCCTCTCAATCCCCAGTTATTCTAGCAATGGCTTATGACTCTGGCCCAATGCAACTACAAACTTGGTCCCTAGTCATAGGAAGGTCTCTCCTTTAGAGATCGATACAAGGTCCGCTGCTGCCAGTGAATGCCGCCCAAAACAATTCTATGGAAATTCTGAAGGAAAGACTTGTTCTTTTCCGGAGCCACCAAGAAAAGGAAGTAGAACGACACCTGAGCTCTGACACTAGGGAGGCTTCAAGTTTGGTTCTAATTAAAATAGGTGGAACCATGGGAGCACAATGGGCAAGCACGGAGCTGCCCAAGTGCAAATCAGATTTGCTATGAATTAATTGCGTCGTCAACCTCTTTCTCATCTACAAAGCTGGAGTATTAAAGGTATCCACGTAAATTATATGATTTAATATACATATACATACATATGCATACACTTATGTATGCATAAAAATGCATAGGCATATTAATATGGTAAAAATTTTAATGCCTATGTGCAAGGTCCAAATATAAATTATTATCTAGTTTTATTATGAGTCATTAAATTTCTTTTTCTAAAAGTCAGTTTGAGTTTTCTGATAATTGGCAGGATCCTGACTTACTCGCCCACCTCAAAGAAAAGCCATACAACCCAATGGATAGATTTATACATATTAGCATAAATATAAACCCTGCCATTATAAAAATAGCTTTGTAAAAGTAAACATAAAAAGTAAAACAATGTTTTAACCCATAAAATTAGTAGCACTGTTGCCCTCGCATATAACAAGATGGAGACACTGTGAAAAAAAGAGTACTAACATGGACTTTTATGAATTGAAAATGAAGGGGAATGTAACAGTTCTATTCTCAAAAAGTAAACAAATGGCATTAATAATAAACTATTTTTCCCAATGATACAGCTAAATGTTATTACTCAGTCTTGGCTGGTGTCCCACAGACTGCTGGAAAGGTATAAATAGGAAGCAATGCAGCCATAATAAAAATATGCATAATTATTTTTAGAAATTAACCTAAGGTCATAATTAAGGTTGCAAATATTCTTCCTAGCCGTACTGGTTTGCATTTATATAAAGAAACACTGAGAAATAAATATCTAAAAGTGGAATTCATTAAAGTCTGTGTGTTCCAATATTATATTCAGTCATGTAAAATATGTGCATGGATAAAAGGCAGTTCACAATTATTAAATGAAATAACTAAGCTGAGTGTAGAGTCTCAGCCTAGCCAGTTGTATAAGTGTGTGCATATATGTGTGGAATGTCTTGCAGGCACCATCTTAGCCAAAAGGCTGAGGAGTGAAGATATTAAAATATCTAGAGATCAGAAGTATGAGATTCCTAATCTGCTTGACTTAGTTCCTGTTTACATGTATATTTACTTCTCCTACCCATGAACTTTAACTGACTTTTGATAAGAAAAAAAACCTTGCTTTCTAGAGGTATAGGATGCTGTCAGTCCCTGTAAGGGTAATTGCAGTCAGGCATTGGCAGCCAAACTGTGCTTGAATCCTTAAGTGGAGAAGAGTTGAGAGGAAAGTCAGCCTTCTTCAACAAAATCTGCTTTATCCAAGCAGTGAGCAAAGGCGCTGAAGAACATGTGTGGCTTTCAGCTAGTGAAAGGGGGCATCTGCATTGGGAGGAAGAGACCAAAGAGGCAGAAAGAGCAGACCAACTGGGAAACTCCAACAAGCACAGCTGCCAGCTGGGCTTTGCTGGGCAGCTGCATCCTTGTGCCAACCATACCCCAGTGCTGCCCGGGTTCAAAGAGGAGACAGAACATCTCCCTCTGACCTCTTGGTATCTTAAGTCCCTATGGAGTAAAACAGGCACAAACACAAGCAATGATCCCAGTGAAGAAAACAAAAGTCTGAAGAAGTCCTGTGAAGTGCTCCTGAACTCCCAGTTAGTAGAGGGTGGACACCATCCACGGCGGCCAGCATAACATACATTTGACCTTAAGCATGAAGAAATAAGCTTTCTTTGGTTCATACAGGTTGGGATGCTCTGTCAGAAAGACTCCAGTTTCCTTCATTTGTTTGGAGCATATTAACAGCTGGTGACCTAGATTAATATGTGAAAAAGCAAGCCATATCGCAAAATCACTTCACAGATGGGAAGCCAACTCAGTGAAAAGCCTCAGACGAAAAATCCAAGTGATCATTTTAGGGGGAGGGGTAAGCACAAGTGGGCGAAATGAAATGGGGAAAATGGCGACAAAGTCTTGTCCGAATCTTGAGGTTGGCAGGCATCCAATATCTGGCTCTTTTCTGGTCAAGCATCCAGTGGTTGGAAGGGGACAAGTAGCTTGGCTAATTCAGCTTCTAAGGGAGTGGCAGGAGGAGGATCCTGGAGTTCAGGATGAGCTTGAGTAGATATTAAAAGCAATACAATCCTCTTAGAGCACTGGGCAGGTGCCTGTGTGCAAGGAGGAGGGAGGGACTCCAGGCAGCCACGGAGCCTGAGACTGGCGGAGTTTGTACGCTCTCTGGCTCAGCTCTTGGCACAGCTTGGACTGGGGCGGGGGGCGGGGGAGGGGGGAGGTAGCTTGAACTTGGATCAAAAGAGGGTATGTGCTATCAGAGTGAGGGACAAAGAAAATCTGATTTCCAGAAAGACAGGAAAACACCAGACACCCCTCATCCCAGGGACAGAAATCAATGTCATTTGGAGAAACACAGTTCAATTTACCAACTAGCCCAGGTTCACTTTCAAATGCAACGTTCAAGTTCCAAGTCTGTTGCTCAGGACATTACCAAGACCTGAGAGCGGTCAGGGAAGGTAGGGAACCCAGTGCCTGCAAAATGCGCGCGCGCGCGCGCACACACACACACACACACACACACACACACACACACACACACACACACACACACAGCCCAGAGCTGGACTTGCTATGAATCTGGGTTAAATTTGTTCATATCCCTCCAGAAGAGACATAAATTACAATGACTAATTTACTCCCGGGCTTGCAAAAGAGAACCCTGGACCCCAGACCCTCTGATAAGAGTGGGGTTTGTTTTTGTTTCTTCCTAAGCAGAGAAACAAGCGTCTTTTGCAGAGTTGTGCCAAGAAGAACTCTGAGGTCGAGGTTATTTATTTTTGACCTTCCAGAGGGCACTGGCTTCAAAATGACACAGGTACATAAGGGGAAAGTGCATTCTCTGGAACTCCAGTTCTGCGCTGTACTAAGGTGTCGGTTGTTTATTATCTGTCCCATTGGTCTATGCACACCTGGGGGTGTTTTCTCTGCTTAAGTAGTTCCGTTTCGACAGACCTCATTCAAATACCCCCAACACCCCCACCCATGAAACAGAGATGCGACTATCTCCCTTCCGGATCTATGGCAGAGGACGCCTGAGCTGCTTGTGGGAGAGCCTGAGCTCAGCTCCGGGGATGTGCAGGCGCGGGGAGATGGAGGCACGCAGGGACTTGGTCTGCTCAGGGTGCAGCTGGAGAGCAGCTGCACCTGCCACCCTGATCTTGGGAGGCGTGCCCAGGAGAGTGCCCATCACCGTGCCTTGCCCATACTGCCTGTATGGATCCCGCCTAGCTGCAAACGCTGGGAGCAAAGACAGGGGACACCTCCACCCTAAGCTTGCTCGGACTCCGCAGAGCGCTGCACCTGCACCTGCGGCCCTGCAGCGCAGCAGCCTGCGCCAGGCCAGCACCTCCATCCATCCGCGCTAGCACCGGCTCGCGCCACCAGCCCCGCAGCCAGCCGCCCTCTGCTGACCTTTTCCTGCGCGCGGTTGAGTCGCTTCTGCACGTTCTTGGCGAAGATACCCGTCTTGATGTCGGCCATGGCTGCTGCGGTCCGCAGAGCTGGAAGAGCAGAGCGCGCAGCGGGCCGTTGCCGGTGAGGAGGAGCCCAGGAAGAGGAGGAGGAGCGAGAGGAGGAGCAGCAGAGGCGTGAGGAGCAGAGGAGGCAACGGGTGAGGGAGGGGCGCAGCGGCGATGGGACTGGCTTAAAGAGATAGAGCAGAGGGTGCGGCCTCTATGGGTGACACCGCCAGGAATCAGGTACGTGGAAAAAGAGTCAAGTGCCAAGCATCCACCTTGATGGAGGAGAAGGTCAGGGTGATGAAGATAGAAGGTCTGGAGGCTCCTAGGGGGGTGGCTAAAAGAAGGTTTGCAGCAAGGAGAGTCAGAAGGCCCTAATTCTGTCCGCTAATTAAAGAAACGTGAGGAGGTGAGGAAAAGTCTGCAAGGCTCTAAAACCCCAAAGGACTGCCCCCTCAAAAACACCGTGAGTGGAGAAGAATTGAATCCGACCACCCTCCAGAGTTGGGGGGAGCTGACTGGAAAGACCTGGCAGGACAGTTTGCAAGAGAGAAGAGGGGGAGGGACCCCTTATTTAATTTTGAATGTGAAGCTCTTATGCACAGGTCCTGCACCTTGCCAGCACTCAAATTCCTACACGGCAAACATCCTAGCACAGCAGTTTTCCAAGCAATAATGCAGTGAGAAGACCCGTGGGGACGTTTGGATCTCTGGTCCATTTGAGGCTTCCTTAGCAGTCTTTTGTCAGTTATGTTTGTTTGTTTTTGTTTGTTTGTTTGTTTGTTTTTGAGACAAGGCCTCTCTATATATTCCTGCCTGAGTGCACCGTCTCCAGCAAGAAACTAGAGATGCATAATTAGTTTAACAAAAGTTATTATTTCATCGTGCTTTAAGTCATTACATCAAGATCACACTCTAAATTCCTAACTATGGCCCTGAGCTTACATCCCCAAGGCTGCTCATCTGTGTCATATACCTTAGCTGTATGACAGGTCCAGTCTCTAGCAGTTGTCTCTGACTCGAGGATCAAGATCCTGGGCTGACTCTAGGGTACAGGGCAGATCAAGGTCTCTCCAGATGTGCAAAGCAGAGCATCGCTCTCCATCCCTGCTTATATAGTGTTCAGTGGGCATCATGGGGTTCCAGGCCTGTGTTCGGTTATCTTGAGTGGGTGATGTCAGGGTGTTCTGGTTATCAGGTGCAGCCTTGGGTGTGGTGGGGTTTGTGACTAAGCTATTTTTACATGGCTTAAAAGGCTTCTTTTTTTTTTTTTTAACCTATACTCATTACACTGGATGTCCTGGAACTTGCTATTATAGACCAGGATGGCCTAGAACTCACAGAGATAGTCCTTCCTCTGTTTCCCTGAGTGGTGGGATTAAAGATGGTTTCCTTTTGACAGTCTTAACAGGAAGATGGGGTCCTCTGTGCACCTGGCAAAGGCAAGGCAGTAAAGGAACTCCAGAAGGCTTTTAACAATGGGCGAACTATTCATTTCAGGTTTCATTAGGATAAGAGTAGAGAAAGGGGCTGTCATCCAACAATCACCAGTCCGAGGTTGGGCAGGCACCGAACAGGTGAGTACCCTGCTCCTCTTCTGGAGCGACTTAGGTGTCCCCTCTGTCACAACGGTCCCTAGTATTATTCTTCTGTGGGCTGTAGTTCCATTGCCTAGGTTTTGGGAACCGTGCTGTTGCCATCTGAATGCATAAGATGTGGCGTGAGGCCAGTGAGCCAGCTGAAGGACTCAGCCTTGAGACGCTCCAAGGGCTTCCACTCTGTGGAACCCTCTGTAGACAAATAAGAAACTCAGCTGCCCTGATACTGGCACTGAATAAAAACAAGCAATAGCTATGGAGAGGCCACATGGGAAGAGGAAGGTGTTTGAGAGTTTTGGAGAAGGAAAGCACAAGCATCCCAATTATCCATCCAACTGCCTGGGTGAACGTGGCCACACAGGCACATCGCCAAGCCCCACGGAAGAGTGGTCCAGTGCATCTCAGTCCAAAACACACAACGTAAATACGCACCATCACTTCATACGTGGTGGGCACCCTGAATAACTAAGCTGTTCCTGCGGCTCCTCCCGGGGATTATCCGTCCATGTTTACTTTACAGAGACATGAGGAGGAAAGCTGATTCTTGCCCTCGGTCAACATTCAGTGAAGAAGACAAACTCGGTAGTTAGGCATTTCAATCAGTTCTCTCTAGTGCAGGAAAATGGATTCAGAACCCCAGCTCTGCCCTGAGCTTTTGACTGAGAGAAGACAAGCTTAGGAATGACAGAAGACCTCTATGGCAGCCTTTCTTCCTGTTCCTCCTCTTCATCAGCTTCAGGTGTCTGTTCTACTTGCCCTTCTGGATGATAATTAAGCATTTTTCCCTAGGGTCTTCATTATTGCTTAGTTTCTGTAGGTCTGTGTATTGTAGTGTGGAAGCAGTTGAAGAGAAGGAACAGGAAGGGAGCCTCCAATGGAGGTCCTCTGAAAGACTCCACCCAGCAGGCGATCCAAGCAGATGCTGAGAGACACAGCCAAATTCCAGGGTGGAGCACAGGGAGTCTTATGGAAGAGTTTGTGGAGTAGAGGGACATGGAGGGGTCAGGAACTCCACAAGGTGATCAATAGAGCTGACAATTCTGGGCAGAGGAGGAGGTTTTGCCGAGACTGATGCACCAATCAAGGACCGTGCACGGTGAGGACCTAGACCCTCTGCTCAGATGTAGTAGATAGGCAGCACAGTCTCCTTGTGGGGCCCTTAATATGGGGATTAATGAATACATGGACTCTGGTGCCCACTCGTGAATCACTTCCCGCTGGGGTGGTGGCCTTGCCAGGCAACAGAGGAGGAGGATACATGCAGTCCAGATGAGACTTGATAGGCTGAGGTCAGATGTTAGGGGAGGAGGGCTCCCCTTTCTGAGGACTAGGGGAGGGAGAGAGAGGGTATGAGGGAGGATGGGCCTGGGCCACGATGGGGGAGGGGGCTACAGTCAGGATGTAAAGTGGAAATTTAAAAAAAAAAAAAGAATGACAGAAGAGGTCAGAATATCCTGGAGTTTATCCATTCATGGTTGTATCAGTGTCAGGACCCTCTCTGCTCTGGCAAGGAGTAGATAGCAATGTTCTCTCCTTATAAACCTGGGAGAGGCATTCTAAATGGGAAATCTACTTTCCCCCGAGGTGTCAATCCACAACAGAACCTCTCATGTTTCTTGCAGTTATCTCACCACTGAACTCTCCTGAAATAAAGCTATGGATGATTAACTACTTATTATTCCTGTGCCCAGTTCTAGGTCTGGAGCAAGAGTCATGTCATTTGAGGGGTATGTTAAACAATTGTTAGGTGCAAACTAATCAAAATTTACCAAATGAGGGCAAATGGGTATCGGTTTGCAAGCTGCCACAGAGCTCCTTCTGGGCACTCTGAAATGCCAACCAATCACTTTAGCTGGTACTTAGTAGGCATTTTGAAAATAGTTGCTGAAACCCCAATGGACTGGATCAAGTGCATCTGTGATGTATGTCAGGGCATGGCGTCAGGGATAAGATTGCTGCATTGTTTCCCAGTTTCTCACTAAAAAAACCTTTACCTCTGATCCTGCCTCCTCTGTTACTCCCTGCCTTAGTTAGGGTGTTGTTGCTGTGAGGAGACACCGTGACCAAGGCAACTCTTAGAAAGGAAAACATTTAGTTGGGGCTGGTTGACAGCTCCAGTCCGTTATCATCATGGTGGGAAGCACAGTAAGAGACTTGACACTGGAGAAGCAGAGAGTTCCACATCTTCATCCGAAGGCAGCCAGGAGGAGGTCCAGAGTCCACACTGGGCGAAGCTCAAGCGTAGAAGACCTCAAAGCCCACCCCTACAGTGATGCGTTTCCTCCAACAAGGTGACAGTGCCTACTAGTGCCGTTCCCTCTGGTCCAAGCCTTCAAACACATGAGTCTATGGGGGCCAATCCTTTTCAACCCAACATACTGATGGTTTAATGCTCCTGTCTGTGTCAGAACAGTTCTGAAGTGTCACTGGGGCATTCCCTACTAGAGGAGGTTCCTGTAAGTGGGACCAGGGCTTTGATAGATTTCTTGCTCCTCAGTGGTCCCTCTCCTGAAGAACATCACAGATGTGGGTACTCAGGACCAATGCCTTGGCCAGGCTAGTTTGCAACAGCAATTCTTGCCTCCAAAATGAGAAGACAGATGGCTTTGATGCTGTTGATGATTCGCCTGTGGGAATTTCTCCTGCCTCTCTGGCCTTTCTCTTCCACAGCTTAATTTATATTTAAGCATCACATCTGGTCCATTGGGGCTTTGTGGTTCCTTTGAAAGATGAGTGAGTCCTCAGAGGCAGGGTGTAAAACAAGGGATGTGGGCATGTCAGTGGTTCCCCCGCCTTCTGACTCCTGACAGCTTTTGTCAGTGCAATTGACACAAGTAATCCTTACACCTAGGGTGGGGTGAGTGCACCTTCTCTTTTTTATGTGAAACTATTTTTGTCACAGACTTTGAAATGAGAGTTTGTAGGGAAAATATAATAGTTAGACCCCTCTATTGAAAATCTGAGAGGTAAGCCAGGGAGTTGTTTCATCTTGGTTACACCACGCACACCATGAACCTGACTCCATGAGGATGCCCTCCATTTTTGGTTGGGTTTCTAGGTTGTTGCTGCTGTTTTTCTTAAGCATCTATTTTTTTTCTCCCCCTTTCCTTTTATAACCACCTCCCCCTTTTTTCTCCTCTGCACTTCTGACACCAGATTCATGTGACCGAAGAGCTGATGTAGTGTCTCTTTCTGTTGTGTGTCCTGGTAATAGATATCATACAGGGTTCAACACATCATTGGGGTAGGTCCTATATTTTAATGCTTCTTCTAATGTTTCATTTTATACCCTTGACTTTATATTATTCCTTATAATTTTAAATACTAGATTGTAGTTTAGCCATTACTGACATTTATTTGAAAAGGGATATATTTTCTTACACAGGTTATTTTTTAAGAATGAGGATAGTTTCAGCCTTCGTGGCCTTTTTTGTTTTATACGTACCAGTTTCCCAGCTCAGATAACTGAGAAAAAAATGTAGATCATACTGGAAGCCTTACCTGCACAGTTGCAGAGCAGGGGCTATTTCCTAGGTAATATGCCCAGTTGGGCTCTTTGCAGGCACAGATCTGAGAGATCATACATTGTATATTAAAATGTTATTTGGTGTCAAAATGTACAAGACTTTAGTACAACAGATAAATGTAATGTTCTGTAAAATAAACAGCAACAACACAAACTTTAAATCTGGCATACTAGAGGTGTGTTGATGTTAACAGAGTAGATGAATCTGTTTTACCAAATATTATAGTGCAGGCAAAACCAAGGTTCAAATTATATGCAAAGGTGCAGCATGGCAGATTTCCTATAATGCTGCTGGAGCAAAGAGAAGTATGGAGGTCAACTTTCATGTCTTTACACATTTTGTGATGCACAGTGGTATCTTTTTTCATAATCTTAAGACCTAAATATTCTAAGGAAATGGGAATTTTGTTGTAGAAGGTATTGGATGCCCAGAATCAGCCATGAGCCCCCTTTACTCCCACAGATGCCCCAGTGCCCATCTCAGACACACAGATCTCCCTGAAGCAGGCGGAGGGCAAAGGCACAAGAGGGTCTCAGTGGTCCTGTCTACTATTCACGTGGTAAGGTCACGCTTTTATGTACACCCTCTTCATTCTGGCAGCACTGGGCGTGCCGACCATTTCCTAACTACTTATTTCTCTCACTCTCTCTCCTATTGGGTAACCATTTTCCTTCTCGACCACTCAAGGAAAGCTATGACCAACTCAATCTACTGTATTTTATTATTTATGAAAAGTTAACTGCAACTCTTTCCAATTTCTGAAGTAAACCTACATATGTAGTTATTTTACTATCAAATTATCTTGTAATTTGAGAATATAAAATAGTTTTTAATGTTTACACAAAGTTTGCAAAAAGACATCACAACTTCGACTCCAGACCTCCATCCATAGAAGACAGAATTCCCTAACCATTCTTTATTTCTGATTCATGTTTCTTCCTTTGAAATTGGTTAATGACTCAAAATGTAAATTATGATAGGTTTAAATAATGGTTGAAATCAGCCCAGATTTACAGTTATCACAATTCAATTCATATATGTTTCATCAGCTTAACCAAGACGCTTAGGGAAAGAAGTACTTAAATGAGATTTACACACATCTAGCTGTTTGTCACTATGCATGTGTTATAATGCTGCATTTGCTGAAAGTTGATTCATTACTTCTTTCTAATTACTGCACTCCTGATGTCCTTTTATGGGTAGTTACAATGATAGTATATCCAGTCCTTCAGACTAGCACAACAAGAATTTTGATCTCACTCAAGTTATGCTTATCTCTTGTACTTGCTTCCTTGTTTGAAGAATGAAATCTAATGTTGTCACAAATATTAAATGAAAATGGAAGTAAATTTAGGATGTCCTGAAAAGATATTTTGGTTGATTATCCTTCACATTTTAGGCATAAGTGATGAAGCACAGTCATAGTAGTGCTCAAATTAGGCCCACTACCTATGAGCTAGTCCCATGAATATAACTCAACTTTGCCTGCATCATTACACTTTTCCTTTTCTAATTTTATTGAGTTTCAAAATCACTTCTTAGCTACATTGATAATGAATCTTTTATGAATGGCAAATGGTAAGTAAGAGCCAAGATTTGTGTTTTACAGAGAGCCAATGGCCACTAAAGGCAACACCCCAGTAAATGGGCTTTGATGCTGCTTGATGCATTTATGCAAAGCAGATGCAAAAAAATACTCCTCTATTTGAATATCATTTAATATATTACAAGCCAAATGAGATGTCATAGAGTAAAATGAAATCAAAATTCTAATTAGCCATAACTCTTTCTGGGAAAAGATGAGCTCTTTTGAGTATTTTGTGCTATTTTTTAATCTACAAATAAACTTTAAAAATCCCAAGTACAATGTGGGAATTGGTACTTTTGTGTTACTGAGAGCCCCTTTTTACTTGTTTCACCAGTTGACGATTTTATCAGGAATCATTTTCCAGCTTGAGCAAGTCTCAGCTTTTTATAGCACTCTATCCATTTACACATCTTTAAGATACTTACTTTCCATACACAGATGCTCATCAACTTAGGCTGGAGTTACATATTAATAAACTCATCTTAAGGAAGTGTACCAGAAGTCAGAGTGCATTCCATAGACCTAATGTACCAAACATCACAGCTTAGCATCACAGTAACTGTAGACGGTTGGCTTTTTCCTCTCAGAGGCCATGAGTGGGTGCCAACTCACTGCCAATACCCATATCTCCAGAGAGACTCATGCCATGCATCATTAGTCTGGGAAAAGATCCAAATTCCAAATCTGAACTGTAGTTCTTAGTGAGTGTATATTTTACACCATCTTTAAGTCAAAACCCACTCATTAAGCCAAAACGTTGTAACTCAGGCTCTGTCTGTGTTGCCAAGGATTTTGGCTTAGGAAACTATTTTGTATTAGTTTTACTCATGTCTGTCAGGTAACGGTTGTGCACTCCTTTAATCCCAGCACTCTGGAGGCAGAGACAGGCATATTTCTGAGTTCAAAGGCAGATAGACCAAGTTTTAGGGCAGCCAGAATTACACAAAGAAAATAGATGATGGGTAGATGAAAATATAAGATAGGTAGATAAATGATAGATAGATGATAGATAGATAGATAGATAGATAGATAGATAGATAGATAGATAGGAAGTTTACTGTATTTCTGGAGGAATATAGTCACATAAGAATAGCAGTCCCGGCAGCAGTGTGGGGCTAGGGCCATGCTGCAGCACAAGGCAGTGGGATTCGAAAGATGAGGTCCCCAATGCATTCTGAGAAGGATGATTGTGTTCCAAAGCTACACACAAATGTTAACCAACAAGAGCAGCCTGATTGGGAGGAAACACTTAGCACAATGTATTAGAAATACTCAAGCCAAGATCATCTAAGATGGTGTCGATCACACAATGTGTCTGGTACACGGAACAGCAGTGACTGCACAGCCACCAAAGAACCATACCAAGAGCTCCAAAACACAGTGCTGGTGTTTCCCAGAAAGGTGGCAACCCTGTCATGTGGATCGTCCATCCCCTCCCACCACAGGATCATGGCACCACACTCCGGTGAGCTCCCAGGGACCACAGGCTGCTGCTGCTGTTGCCACCGCCATTACTGCTGCTTTTCGGGTTGTGGCCCAGCACGGTGCAGATGGCATTTGAGGAACGGGTGCTGTTCAAGTCTAGCCTGAGCGAGGACTGCATTGCCCGCACCACAGGCCTCACAGACCTCCTCTCACGGGCCAAGGCCATGATCAGTGCTGATAGCTGGATCATGCAGAAGTGGATACTAAGGCAGCATCGAGGCGGGGCCATGGCAGATGGAGCATGCGATGGAACCAGAGACTCAGGAGGCACGAATCAACAGAGCCACAAGTTCCCCGGGACAAAAAGCTGACCTGGGCCAACATCAATGGTTTCTGTGAGCAACTCAATGTAGACTTTGAGCGTCCTCCATTTGCCACCTGCTTGATGGCTTACAAGATCCAGTACCCACAGGAGTAGGAGGCCTTCCAGGCCTTGACGACCAGCAACAATCTGGCAAATTGAACGGGAGCAGGAGAGCTGGCCCTGAGGAGACGGAAGCAGGAGAGCTGAGCCTGAGGACACAAGAGCAGGAGAGCTGGCCCTGAGGACGCAGGAGCAGGTGAGCCAGCCCTGGGGACATGGGAGCCTGAGAGCAGGCCCTTGCCTTGAGGACACAGGAGCTGGAGAGCTGGCCCTGCCCTGAGAACATGGGAGCAGGTGAGCTGGCTCTGTCCTGATGACACGGCAGAGGGAGAGCAGGCCCTGCCCTGAAGACACCAGAGCGGGAGAGCTGGCTCTACCATGATGACACGGAACAGGCCCTGATCCAGGGCTCTGAGTCGACCTCACCCCAACATCTACCCCATGTATAGCCTGCTGAAACACATGAAGGGGCCGGACTTGCAAATTCAAAGATCAAGAATCTCCTTGACACACAGCAACAACGGGATATCCGACAGCAGTTCCAGTGAGGATCTGGTAACAATAGTGTAGGCCTCAAACCAGACCCATGATTCATAGCAATGAACATTTGAAAGTAAACATATATGGACAAAAGGCTATACTGCGTGATACACTGCAGCTTCTGTGACAAGATTTTTTGTTTGAATCTTTGTTTTATTTTACTGGGGGTGGGGAGGAGAGGGATTTCAATGCATGACGTGTAAATCGTAGACACTCAATAAAAAGAAAAAAGAAAAAGAAAAGAATAGCAGTTCCCTAACCTGCTTGCTTCTGTCTACCACCCCCCTTTCCAACACCAGAATCCTTCAGAAGACACCCGTGGAGCTCTTGGAGCTGTGGCCACTGGCACAGCAGAGGCCTTGCCTTTCATCATGAGATTCCTCAACACTGTATCCCTCGTTCTGAGCTCTCACTTCAGCCAAAGCTAATGATAACATTTTACTGTCTACCCAGCTCACAGGTATGGTACTATTCTAGATACAGGAGGTCTGGGCTAATTATTGTTTTCTTGGGGTTTTGTTGTTGTTGTTGCTGCTGCTGTTGTTGTTTTGGTTTTGTTTTTTTTTTTTTCTATCACAAAGACATGCTTCCCTTCCTTCAGCAATGTCTCTTCCTGCTCCAGAGGCCACACTATGTCCCAGGTCTCTTGAAGACCCGGGACCTGTTTGTGGCTTAATGTTTATACCACAACAGTCAATGGACTTGGGTGGGGAAGAGAGGAATCCATCTTGATGATGCTACTTACTTTGAAGCTCAGATTTGCAGGGCCAACAGGGGATTATCTAAGACAGGATCTGTTGAAGATAGATAGATGTTTCCTAAACAGGACGATTGAAGTCTTTACAAATGGCACTTAAGCAGACAAAATTCTTTGGAGATAGGTCTGTACACACATAAGTACAACATAAATTAAATGAGTTCATGGTAGAGGGAGGTGACTCTTTAACCAACGTAATTGATGTCCATATAAGAAAAGCCACACTGAGGGGATAGTCAGAGAAGAGAAGGCTGCACAATGACAGCAGATGGGATGAAGTTGGACACCTTGAAGAACTCTATGGTTTGTCAGCCACTACAGAGTCTGAATGTCCCCAGCCTTGCTAGCAAGTCTGTGTTGCATGTCTGACCCATAGAACTGTGAGAGAACCAACTTCTATTTTTAAACCCATACAGTGGGTGACATTTTGATACGACAGCCTCATAAAACATATACACTATCCAAGTATTTTCCTCAAAGCATCAGATTTGGAATTTACCCTCAGTCCAAAGCCAGGTGCAAGGTAGGTTCTCTGAAAAAGAGTCTGAGATGGACCTTCAGGACAAGTTGATGAGGGAACAGTGAGTCAGTGAAAGAAAAAACGAAAGAGTTGGGCCACGGAAGGGGTAGGCTGGTGTGCCATAGAAAGCCATGCCTAGCACTGTCCACAATGTAACTTAACTATAGGTCACGAAGCATCTGGACCTCGGGGAGCATTCACATATTTAAGGTAACTGTGTGCTGCGGAGCCCATGCTGGGGGTGCTGGTGGAATCTGGTAAGTGCACAACCATCTCGTCAGGGGTCTGTCCCCTTCTCTATGTAGCTAAGATGTAGTGCTCATAGCATGTAGGAGCCATGTGCATTAGAGTTCTCTGTAAAATGTCATCCTCTGTCTCTTCCCCATTCTGTATGTTGATGCCTTCCTTCTACCCACACTGAGATGTGTCTGAAGGTACCTTACTACTGACTTGGCTGCACTCAGAAAGTATAGGCGTTTTTCATTTGACCATTAACCATTTATTTGCTCCTGCCCTGCCAGGGTTATTAAGGAACATTCTCCAAGGCTTCTCTACTATGCAGGATTTTCCACTTACAAGAAATTGTTAGAAATATACTTTGAGAATATAAAAATATGCTGTTTCTTATCTAACACTCCCTCCTCCAATCAAGCAAGAACATGTTTTAGCAAAACCCATTTTCACTGGAAGAGGATTTTCCAAGCTCCTCAGTGCTGCAGTGTTGATAGTCAGAGACCTATTGTAGAAAACAGGTTTCCCCTCTCATTTATTTAATATATTACCTCCTTATTATCAGCACAGAGTCCTAGATTCTTTTGTTAATCTATTATTTTTTTTCATACTTTGATGCTCAAATTATGCCAGATCTGGCCAATGACAGTGTCTTTTAGATAAATGTACAGTCCCGTTTTTATTTTTCTTGAAGTGCTTCTCTTTTTTTCTAGAAAAATAAAGTTAAATTTCATTTATATTGCCCCTACCTATGCCCTAGAATAGGTCCCTGACTTTTCTGACATACCATAATGTTAGTATCAACGACTTGGCCTTTATGCCTCTTTATTGATATCAAGTAGATGGAGTATATGTGTAAATGTGTGAAATAATAAACTTGTACTGAGATTTATAATTCAAATGTATACAATTTTCTTGCTTGCCTTCCTATTTGATGTTTAAATCTCCTGTCTACTGTTACACATGAGTGGAACAGTATCGTTAACTTCATTCATTTTCACACTTCTATAATACCCACAAAATGTTTTCAGAATATTTTTATCACTACAACCCAAAATCCTACCAAGAAGAACTCCTGATGTGGTTGTTCTTTTATTTGAGTCAAAAATAAAAGGAATGCTTTGAAACTTTACTTGGAGTTCTGGAGTAAAGATATGTATACAGCAATGGAACAGGATAAAGAGCCCAAAATAAACACTGCATGATGTGGCCAATTGATCTTCCACAAAAAAAGCCAAGGCCGTTCAAGACGAAAAGGACAAGCTTTTTTAGACAAGCAGTGCTGGAAAACCTAGATATACCCACATGGAAGTAAAATAGGTTGCCTTCTTACCCTACACAACAAATAAAATTAAATGTAAATGCATCAGAGATTACGACATAGACCTGAAAGTGTTAAGCACATAGAAGAGGCATAATGATGAGCTTCATGGTGCTCAGCTTAGGAAAGAAAGATAATCAGAGTTTCATTCATTTGAACTGTGTGGTGCAGCAAAGAATTTTATCATGCATAGTTAAAAGTAACTGGATCTGAGATGTATCTGCTTACCGTATATCTGAACAATAATGTAATGTAAAGAAAATTATTACAACTCAACAACAATATAACCCAATTAAAAATCTGAGAAGCTTGGTGAGGTCGGAGACCTCACACCACCAGCCCCTGCTCTCCCGACTCAGAATCCCCTCAAAATACAAGAGGTAAACACCAAATTGACAGAAAGAGAAAAGAAACTTCCCCCCTCACAAACAAAACTCCACATATACAGAACAAGCAAAGTGTAGTGATAACTGCAAGAGAGAAACACCAAACATATAAGCAAGCCAAACAGAATACCAGTATATCGCTCAGCAGAAACATCAGGAGCAAGAAGGGCTTGGAGGAGCCGGGTGTGATGGCGCACGCCTTTAATCCCAGCACTCAGGAGGCAGAGGCAGGAGGATCACTGTGAGTTTGAGGCCAACCTGGTCTACAAAGTGAGTCCAGGACAGCCAAGGCTACACAGAGAAACCCTGTCGAAAAAAAAAATTGATGCCAAGTTCTGAAGAACCACAGCTGTCAATTTAGGCTACTATATCTATCAAAAATAAATGTCATGATTGAGAAAGACAAACATTCCACAAAATATCAGAGAAGTAACAAATAAAATAACTCAGTGATATACCTTTAGGATTTGGTACACAGAACAAATAATTCCCAAAATCAGTAGACAAAAAAAAAAAAAAAAAAAAAAAAAAAAAAAAAAGTAAGATCATTGCAGAAGGTAACTAGATAAAAACAAACAAAAAACACAATACCAATAAAGAGAAATATAAAGTTGGCTGTTTCAGAAAGATAAATAAGATCATTAAACCCAGAGCTAAACTAAAGTAAGAAGCCAAAAGAAAAAGACTCAAATTAATAAAATTGGAAATGAAAAAGAACCCATTATAACAGTCACTAATAAAATCATACCATCATAAGAATGAAAAAAATTTTTAAATTAAAAAAAGAATGCCAAAAATATATACCCAACCATGTTGGAATATCTAAGCAAACTGGGTGAATTTTTAAATATATATGAGATACCTCATACACACCCCAGGCACCAGGGTCATCTCTACTGTGCTGCCTCGGTAAAATGCAGGGCCTGCTCTCCTGAGTGCTACAGCTGGTGAAGGGCAGGATGTGCCCTCCTGCTCTCATGACCTTAGGACCAGGTTTCCCCTCCTGCTGCAGATGGTGAGGGGTGAGTGGAGGGGTAGGTATCTCTTCCTCCTCCATGACACCACACAGGAGGGGAAACAAGTGGTAGGGCCAGCTCTCCCAAGCTCCCATCCTCTGACCATCTCAGTCGCAACTTCTGCAAATTAGATCAGGATGAAATAAGTAAGTTAAATTGAAAAGAGTACTACCAAAAATGCCCCTACCAAAAAAGTTCAGATGGACTTGTTGGCTAATTTTACCAGACCTTAACAGATATAACACCAATACTTCTCAAACTATCCTAGACACAGGAACAAGAATACTAGTGTCAAAATAGTTTATAAAACTAAGATTATTCCTAGTCTAAATTTAGAAACACAATTGAAAACAGAAACTGTAGAGCCCTTTATGTTAATTTTTATAGCTATTTTATTTGAGTTCTTCTATCTCTACCTCCCTTCTAAACCTTATCCGCTACAATCCCTTCCAGTTCCCCAACAATAGATAGAAGTTATTGTCTCAAGACCATAAGAATCAGAGTTCAAATCTCAGCTCAAAATAATAAATGGCTATCTCTTATATGTCACTGGTCCTGTCTCTAAGAGAATCAGGGACAGGGGGAATACTGGAGCTTTCTGGTTTCCATTCTTGTCAAGAAAACACTGTACCCAGGTTCAGGAAGTGACCCTTACTCAAAGGAATAGGAAGAGTGATAGAGGCTGCCCTTTTCTGGCCTCTGTGTGTATCCACACACCTATGCGTATATACTCTCATAGACCCATACAAACACATACATATGAAAATAAATCATTTAAAATAAATAAGCTCCAAATGGACCATATACTTTAATGCAAAGCTAGAAAGTAAACTTCTATAGGAAAGCATGAACAATACCTTAAGACATAGTTATAGGTCTCTACCTCTGAAAAGACTCTGATTGCTCAAGAAATAAGAAAAATAATTAATAAGTGGCACTTTATGAAACTAGCTTATTTTGTATCAAAGAGGGACAAAAGTAAATAGGGCACCTACAGAACAAGAGACAATATTTGCCAACCATATTTCAGACATTGAATTAATATCTAGAATGTACAAAAACTCAAAGATTAAACATCACAAAAATAACCTAATTTTAAAATAATGAGTTGTAGAACTAAGCAGAACATTCTTAAGAGAAGAAATATACATGGACAACAAACATTTAAGAGTGTTTCATATCCTCAGGCATAAGGAAAATGCAAACCAAAATTACTTAAGATCTTTTGGAAAAGGTCATATGGAAGCCTACTACTGTAGAATTTCCATACATGACAGACAGACAGACAGACACACACACACACACACAGAGAGAGAGAGAGAGAGAGAGAGAGAGAGAGAGAGAGAGAGAGAGAGAGAGAGACAGAGACAGAGACAGAGAGACAGAGACAGAGACAGGGACAGGGACAGAGACAGGGACAAAGAGAGACAGAGAGATGAGTTGGGTACATGTAGTTACTCTGCTACACACCATAGAATAACAAATAAAAAAACCCAGTGCCAGGAATAGGTTTTCTGTTTTGTAGTTGTTACCTAGTGAGGTCTCATAGACTCCCAAGACATTACAGTCTTGATTATGTTCCAGGCTCCTCATACTTGAGTCTTAGAACACAAGAACTCAAGCTGTGACCTAGACTTTTTATCCCTGCTCGCTAGCTTTCATTGTATTTGGAGGTGCTATACATACCACTGGAGGGGGAAAGCACTGTCATTCCTACCTGCCCGTGGACCCTGGTGGATACAATAATGACTAGCCTAGAAATGCATCCCCAGGGGTGCAATAGCGGCTTCACCACCATGAGAATGGCCAACCACTTTCTAAATAAATTACATCATCCCATCTTATCAGATGAAACCCATATCTGGCACCATCATTATTCCCAGAACTCATGGATAGACAGGTTAATGGTCCTAGGAGAAAGCCTGCTACTGTTATTTTTTCCAAATAGATATAATATTGACCTGATTCTTAATGACTTATTGTTATACTGTAGATCAATGCATCTCTCAATCAATACTCATACAGGAAGCTCCTATTCCCAGTAAAAGGTAATTAACACAGATACCCACAACTCACCAGGTGCAGAGAAAAAGAGACTGCTGAATGCTCAGCCTTAAATATACATGTATATCACAGCCCCTCCTCCCAAGACATGGCAGATCATCGCAGAAGAGGGAACAGAAAAAGTATAATAGTTTGTGGTCAACTGCATGGAAATAGTGTCTTCTGGAAACAACAGTGCAGCTCTGCCTATGAAGTCACAGTGGTTATGGCAGCATGTACAAGACCTGTGCAAGCTCAACCAGACCAAATCCCAGCATGCGTATGGGAGTTAGGAATGAAGTAGCAAGCCTGGATGAGAAGCTTCTGGCAATCAATAGCTACTAGGAGGGGTGGGCTTTGGTAAACCAACCCTACGTCAGTGGAAAACTGTACATTTAAGAATAATTGGGCACTACAAATTAGATTTTATGGGTTACAAAGACACAAAATTGGGTTGGTATGGAAGAGGAATGGATCTCAGAGGAGTTGGGGAGGAGGGTGAAAATGATGAAAACATGTACAAAATCCTCAGAGAAGTAAAGAAAAATGAAAGTATCTTGAAGTTAAGTTTCATACCAGTCAGAATGATTATCATCAAGAAAAAATAATAGCAAATACTGATAACACTGTGAAGAAGGAAGTTCTTACTGCTGTAGGGGAGGTAAACTAGGGTAGCCAATATGAAGATCACTAGGTATTTAGTTTTAGGGTTTTGAGAACCCTAAAAATTACCACTTCTGGGTCTATAATGGAAAGACTCTATGGCCTAGCGCAGTCATACTTGCACATGTGTGCTTGTGCTACTCTGCTTAGCTCTATTTGCAACACGTAAAACAAAACAAAACAAAAACAAACAAAAAGCCGTAGAATCTACCTAGATCAGCATTAAGTAGCAAATGGAGAGTGAAAATGTTCATACAACAACAGAATTTTATTCAGCTATAGAAAAAAATGAAATCTGTAGGAATGTGGGTGAATCTGGAAAACCTTATACATGTTGAGGTGACCCAAACTCAGAAAGAAAAAATAAAAACACTGTTCTTGTCACATTTGGATCCAGCTTTGAATTTTTATATTTGTTTGTTTAAGTTGGAGTGAGAGAGTATAAAGCCTGGGACCCCAGAAAGGGGCGGGGTGTGTAGGAGCAGTAACACATGTGATGTGAAAACAGAGGAAGGAAGTTCTGAGAGTGGGAATGTTTGGTTGGAGATGATGGGGCTGGTTATGTGATGGAGAGAGTCACGTGGGAGCAGGGATACCCAGAACCAAGAATACAGGCAAAAGACAGACAGAAACCTGCTACTTTGTAAACTACTCGGAAAAAAAGCCCCATACATTTGAATTTTTAATTTATTTCTATTTTTCTCATTTTTCTATTGAGCCGTATGCTTTGGGCTATCATTTGTTATATAGAGAAGCTATAATGAAGGCTCTGGAGATGGCTCAGCCCTAAAAAGCACTGCTGCTCTTCTAAAAGACCTAGGTTCAATTTCCCAGCACCCACATGGTGGCCCACAACCATCTGAAACTCTACACAGGATTCATACTCTCTTCTGGCTGCCTTGGGCACCTGGCACACATGTGGTGCACAGACATACATGGAGGCAAAACACCTATACACATAAAACCATGTTGCTCTTTTCAAAAGAGTTTGAATGGAAGCCGCCTACATAGGTGAATAATACTGCACACGGAAGCCATAGCTAGTTAAATAAAAAGTCAGTATTGGATGGGGTCTGCCTCCCGGCTGATCAAGGAGGACCACGGGCTCTCAGAGCATCACAGGCTATTGCCACTGTTCTCAAGTGCCCATCAGAGCTAGATGGCACCATCCTGTTGCTGAAGATGTCATGCATGCTGAATGCAGCTCAAAGAAAATCATGCTGGAAACAAACTGGGAGCTTCCTCCTTCTTGGGTAGTTTTTGTGCTGCTGGAAGGTGCTAGGAAGTCTGTAGAAGGGTGGGGACAGCCAGCAATACTCTTGCCAAGATTTGGTGCCGTATGGTGTAAAACTAACTTGCCAGGCAAGACGTGCCTATTTGTGTAACAGATGCATGGCTGTTACGGAAGTAACCAACTGCTTTCTGGTGGAATGGGATCTGGTACACAGGCAGGGAACCATGCTTTGCATCCTACGCCTGGTCTAAACCCTGTATCTGAAGAGATTGGATGTGTCCACACTTGTTTTTAAAACAAATGTTTGCAGGGCATTTTCACACAAATGTAAGGAGTCACTGGATAATCAGTCTCCAGAGCAGTAGGCAACACTCACTTTAACGTCTGTCCCTATAGGTGGCACACACCCAGTGAAGACACATTGATGCTTTGGTCTGTCCCGATAGGTGGCACATACACAGTGATGACTCACTGATGCTTTGGTCTGTCCCTATATGTGGCACACACATGGTGATGACTCATTGATGCTTTGGTCTGTTTTCTCTGTCTGCCAAAAGCCTGAAGGATTTTTCCCTAGGACCTTTTAGTTTTACACATCTATCACTGCCTATTTACAGCTCTGTCCATTTTCCTATTGAGCCTCAAGCTTTTTGGGTTGTATTTGCTATATAGTTCCTTATACACTCTTCGACTATTATGTCCATTGCAGGTGTTTGTCACTCCACATTTTGCACATATTTATTTGATTTATTTTACATTATAAGATGTTTTAATATTTATAAAATCAGTTGTGACCAATTTCTATAGTGGTTTACAGATTTCCTGCCTCATTGATCTGTAATATACAGTGTGGTTTACCACATTTTAAAAAGGATTTTAAATTATTTTCTCATACCTTTATGGATAACACATCAAAAGCATCCTTGAATATATAGACAGAATCATTTTCTCCCACTGCAGAACAACATTTTTCCAGTACCATAATTAGTTAAAATATATTTTACACACGTCAAGTTCCCACAGACAGAGAGTATATGTTGGTCACCCTATGCTACAGGGTCCTACTTTCTTTCTTTTTTTCAGTTCTTATGAGAACACTGTGTGTCTCTCATTAACCTTTTTTAATATCTTAAAAAGTCATCATCCTCACAATTCACTCTGAATCAAGTATTCTTCTATATAAACTTAAACTCGTTTACTCCAATTTAAACACATGCACCAGGCTTCTAACTTGAATTAACTTCAATGTCTGCACTGACAGGGAAAACCATGTTTGCACGGTGTTGGTTTCCTCACTCAGCAGTGAGGTTCACCCTCTTGTTGTTCATACTGCGTTCTCTGTGGTGACTGTCTAGGCAGGCCTAAAGGAACTCAGTCACTTGGTGACAAGAGAAATCAGGAATCGCCCTTCCCATCTGTCATGCCTTGTCCGCAGTCATGCTGTTATTGAGCCTTGAGTCTAATGTCTCTTCTTCAAAGACATTTACTCATTTGCATTTTTTCAGTGTTTCCTTAGGCGTGCTGCACATGCTCTTAGTCCCCCAAACTCTCTGACATCCCTGCTGCTTTTTACCGGAAGATCTTCTCTAGCGCCATCTATTGTAGACTGTCAGAACTGCAGTTGCTTTCAAGGGCAATGCTCTGGAGAGATGGGAACCAGCAACTGAGCTCCTTCCAAGGATCCCAGCAGAAGCTTGCAAGCAAAGCGGCTCTGGCTGCAGAGATCTGGAGGAACCTGCCTGTTTCCCACTTCAAGGTTCTCTAGTGTTCTCATGTGAGGTACTTTAATATCTAAAATGCTGCTCACTGGCCACAGGACCTCTGCTACTGTACAGTTCCAGGGATTTGAACTCATCTCCAATCTTTCTGGCAATAATTTATCTTTTGAGTGTATGTCTGCTATCACTACTACTCATAATTTTGTCTCTTGTTACACTTCTTCAGTTTAGATCTCCCTGCTACTTGTGAAGTTACTCTAGCCAAGCAAGAACACATGCACTCTCCTCTATGCTCACTCTCTCTGCACACAGAAGGGTCTTCCATTGTACTGCGTGCACTGACACACTCTTAGATGAGGCCCCCAATGGTCCTTGCATTTAGACAAAATGGTAAGGATTCATGCCTGAAGGATCTGAGGACCTGTGCTCACAATCTCTCGTGCACCCACATTCTACTAACTGTAAAGTGTGGAAATTAAAGTTTCTCAGTTGCACCATGATCCATCTACTACACCTAATTTTAGTAGATTTCCAATACATATTTAGCAAGAAAGCATCTCTTGAAAAGATTCTGAAAAATGCTAAGGCATAGACAGATAGATGCGTGGATAAATAGATAGGGGAAAATACTCATACAAGGCTCAAGCAAACCTTCAGAGAAGGCAGATTTGTAATAGTGATCTGTGACCCCACCAGTTTTAAGTAATAAACCTTCCCAGTAAAAGCCTGTCTTGATTTTCATGTCACTGTCAGGTCCCCACCCACAAGCTATCACTAGTCCATCTTGGGGAATGCGGAGTTATTTGTTTCATATCCAAATTAGTGCCTGGTTAGAACTGTCCAAGGTACACAACATGCATTATGATCTTGAAGCTGCTATTTAGCTATTTTTTATTGATGTTTTCTCATCTTTAAAGACAAGAAGACTTTGTTTATGTTGAGCCCTTAGGTTAGAACCTGGGTCTAGCACTGTACAGATACTTACTACAGGACTGCTTGTCATTCAGTTTGGCAATTCTTTATTTTCAGAGTAGAAATTTTCACTTTGTCAGTATCTTAACCCTGGTTTCTATTGTGAGGGCCCTTGATTTGTAGTCCCTCTGTATTCTCTAGGAATTTATTGAAAAGAAAGATGAGTTTACCCTTTGAAACTTAGAACATTCTACTCATCCCTAGGTGGCCCTTTATATTAGAACAGCCAGCACCGCGGCATGGGGGGGATATGGGAGGAACACTGCAGTCTCACGTTCACACAGACTGGCGTCTTCACAAATACCCTCCTTGCCTTCATATTCTGGAATTATTCACATATCCTAATATACTCTTAGCTTTTTGGCTATTTGATCTTCAGGAATGAAAGGCAACCGAAGTCTCTAGATCTTCTTTTAAGGATTAGTTTTCTTAATCTTCTCGATATAGTCTCCTAGAGTTTTGTCCTTTGGCACCTGCTCTCAAGTGCTTTGACAATCACAGGTGTGGTTTTATATACTGAATTTGAAGACACACCTGGCATTAACCACACAACAAAATAAACCAATTCACACTCCCAACTAGAAAGGTATCCAAAATACAGTCACCCCTTTCTATCCAAAGAATATGGTGATTCAAACAAGCAAATATTGAGAACATTTAGAAAAAAATGGGACTGAACTAAACATTTTTCCTCTTATTCTCTATATAATACTCTACACCAACTTCTTAACATTGATTAATGTGTTATAAATAATGTAGAAATTATTTGAAGTATAAAGGAGTATTCCTTCTCACTCTCTATTGCTGTGATCAAACACCATGCTCTAAAGCAATTTGGAGAGGAAAGTGCTTGTTTAGCTTAAGGATTGTATTTCATCAGAACAACTCAGGTCAGGAACCCAAGGCAGGAATCTAGACACAAAGACCATGGAAGAAAATTATTTACTGGCTTGATCTCCATGCTTTATTGGTCTGCTTTTTTATATAACTCAGGATCACCTGTCCAGTGGTGTCATTGCCCCTGTAGGATGGTCCTCCTACATTACTAATTAATCAAGAAAATGTTCCACTCAGACTTCCTTGCAGATCTACCTGATAGACTGTCTCTCCTTCTCAGATGACCTCAATCTGTTGGGAAAACACTATCACAGCCAGGAGAGAGAGAGAGAGAGAGAGAGAGAGAGAGAGAGATGTGGTATGCAAAATACTGTGTCATTCTGTATAAGGGACTTCAGCATCTACAAGGAGTCTATAATTACTTAAACTTTACACAGAGAGTAAGTAGTATCTCACTACATGTTAATACTAAATAATGTATTAGCAAGTATTATTGGTAATCTGTTCTATCTGAGCACCAGAGAATTACGAGGTCAATAACAGATGAGGTACTTTTTTTTGTGGGGAGACATATAAGACATAAGAGACAATATAAGCCCTAAAGGTCTGCTAAATAATTGCACTAGCTAATGAACGCAACCTTCATATGTAGATGAGCACATCAATGAAGAGTAATGGAATAAAGAACACTGATGTAGGTTTTCAGGCCATGAGTAATCTTGCTGAGTAAAATAATGTATAAAAATATCTGGAGTTTATTTATCTAAGGGAAGAGATGAAAGAACACTCGATGAAGCTAGGTCAGAACATGGAAAGCCCCATGGTGGTGGAGATGAAGGCCAGGAAGGTGGGTGAATCACCTAGGTGTAGAAGCAGATTTGTAGAGAGGCATTGTGCTTTGATCTGGGGCATGAATTGTCTGGAATGCTTCTGGGATAAATAGGCAGCTAGGTATATGCACCTGGAGGTCAAAGTAGACGTCTGAGCCAACTCTGTAACTGTGGTTATATATAGTCCTAGCTAGCAGCTGAAAATAATCATCTTGGATGCTGTTGCATAAAAGGAAAGTGTGTGTTGGAAAAAAAGACCTGGGCTTTGATGAACTTCGAGTGCAATAGCTTAGTAAGAGATAATTAAGAAAAGGCAGCAGAGAGCTAGAAGGGATGTGAATGCACAGTGTGTGCTAAGAATTATGAGAGCATACAGATTTGGATTCAAGTGCACTGGGACCACTGAGCAATCCAGCCTGGAGTTCAGCCACAATACCTGAGCTTTGGTGTCAACAGTTAGTGACGTAGGCTGTAACCCACTGGCTGTGGCCCGTTAAGTGGCTTTTTCATGCCTTCTTTCTGTCTGAATTCATCTGAGCAATCTGTAGGGCCTGCCGTGGCCCAGGGAATGCGCTATTCTCAAATTGGCTTTTCTCTGCTCTAATAAACTCTGCTAACTGTAGTTGACCTAAGGAATTTTTCTTTTAACTGTTCTGGATGAGTCACTAGGACCTGAGGCAGAGCTCAGCCATGTTCCCAGGAGCAGGAAGAAAACAGTCTGTGGTAGCCTCAAAAACACAGATTCAGCTGCCGTCTTCCCCAGGGAAGAGCACATCAATTGGTTATTTGATGCGTATTCATCTACATATTATACAGATGCAGAAGGTTGTGTTTATGTGTTTAAGAACACACATGCATGCATGTGCACTCATGCATACAACAAAAATTAATGAAAAAGAAGTCATGACTTTGAAACAAAACAAGGAAGAACATATGGAAAGGATTGGAGGGAGGAAAAGAAAGGAAGAAGTGATATGATCATATTATAGTCTGCAAAAATGTTAAAGTCAAAAAGAGAAAACCTTCCCAGTCAGTGCCTTTCAGGTGTTGGGTCCTTCACACTAAACTTGGATCTTTATGTAACTTAGAGCATCATTGGTCCACGGTGACTAACGTTAGCAGCAGCCTTAGCACAATGAGGCGCTGGTGGCTTCCGTTGTGAAAGTGAATTCCTAAAACTTGTTTAGACACTGTCTCCACTCCTGGTTTCATTTGCTTCCTTTGTAGTGCTAGATTGCTTGCTGGGTGATGGAGAAGCTGACTATGGGTTTGCTAACACTTCTTTCCATAAAGGCAATACATTGGTTATTGTAGACCTAGCTGCAAAGAATTAATAAGCAAGCAGACAGAATCTCATGTGGCCCAGCCTCGTTATTCACTCCTAATTGGTGTATTACAGAGAGCCTGGTTGAGCAGTTTGCTCCAAATACTTGGTATCCTTCCTCCAGTCATCATAAAGCAGTGTCCTTGGTGTGCAGCCATCTGCTGAAGGCTAAATGGTCTTTCTACAAAGTCAGTAACATGAGGATTCGATTCCATGCCTAACATGCTAATGCCAAATCAGGATCACGGGGACTACAAGTGATGCTAATCACTCAAGTGTTCCCTACACTCGTTCAGGTGACGCTTGATCAAAAAGAACAAAAGTTAAAATGCTCTTAGAGGCCACTTACATTAGACCAATGGACTAAACTTATGTAGAGATTAGTCACAATGGCTGAACTGTGTAGCCAATTAACAAATTCCAAGTGCCTTGATGACTAAATGGTAGCCAATCAGATTGTTGCCTGTGCCTCACTTCCACTTATTTGTGAATGCCGTGTGATCCAACTGTTGCCCGGAGTTTGGAGAAGTTGCTCTAGTTCTAAGAATCACCATATCAGTTAAGTTTGTTTTGATTTTGCTTTGTTCAAGTGAGCTCTACTGAATCTAATAGGTCTAAGAAATACTCATTACCAGTAAGAGGGGGTAGAGTTGGAAGCACACGCTTAATTCAGTATCACTGGTGGATTCAGTGGCAAAATAAAGTGTGAATGGCATCAAGTGAATTTGAGGACAGGGAGGTGACTGTGAACCTGAAGAGGAGTGATGGGAAAGTGCCAAGCCAGGATAGCCAACCAGAAATGGAGAAATGGATGAAGACAGATCAGAAAATATTGATTAGAGGATTATATGGTTTTTTTTTTTCAAAAATAGTCACTTACTGACAACTCTGTAGGAAACTGAATTTAATCTATAGACCACTTTGAGTATCATGGTTGTATTAGCAATATAAATTCTTTTAGTTCATAAACACAGAATTTCATGCCAGGATTTCTATCTTTATAGAAATTATAGTATTAATTGTAGATCCCATCCAATGACTTCATTAAATTTATTCCTAGATAATTTATTTTTATAACTGTTGGAGATGAAGTTGCTTTATTTTTATAGATATATTCTTTATTGTTGTTTGTTTTTTTATTTTTGCTTAAACTAGCATACAAAATACAAGTTAGCATGGCATTATTGAGTGAAGTTTTAGCTGCGTCTCATCTCCCTCACTGCCTCCCCTTTTTTTCTACTTTCACGTCAAATGTTGTCCCTTGGTTTCAGCTTCTCCTTTTTATCCTCTCTTGGCCTCTTTTCTTGTTGCCTAGGCTCTGACCACATTTTATGGGATTATATAAATACATTGCAAACTAGGATACAATGATAAGAGGTGTCTTAGTTTGGTTTTTACTGCTGTGAAGAGACACCATGACCAAGGTAACTCTTATAAAGGAAAACATTTCTTGGGGCTGGCTTACAGTTTCAGAGGCTCAGTCTATTTTTTAATAGCAGGCAGACACGGTGCTGGACGAGCCAAGCGTTCTACATCTTGATCTGCAGGCAGCCAGAGGAGAACGTCATCCCACAGAGAGTGAGCATAGGAAAGCTCAGAGTCCATCCTCATGGTGACACACTTCCTCAAACAAGACCACACCTACTCCAACAAGGCCACACCTACTCCAACAAGGCCACACCTACTCCAACAACAAGGCCACACCTCCTAATAGTGCCACTCCTTATGAGCCAAGCATTCAAACACATGGATCTATCTATGGGGGCCAAACCTATAAAAAACCACCACAGGAGGGAAATAAGAAACCATGTGGGTTTTGTCTTTCTGAGTTTGGTTCATCTCACAATATTTTTCTAGCCAGATCCATTCATTTCCTGCTAATTTCTGTTTATTCCTTCATGGCTTAACAAAATTCCATTAAATCTATGTGCATTTTCATCATCTTTTTGTCTATTGATAGACATATAAGCTGTTTCCAAGACCTTGCTGTCATATCAGATATGGGCATGCAATGATGATGGGTGCACAGGTACCTCTACGGGAGAAAATAGAGTTCTTTCAGCTTACGCACAGGAGTGCTCTGGCTGGGTCATGTGGTAACTCTATTTTTAATTATATTAGAAATGTCTGCACTGATTTCCACAATAGCTGTAATAGTTGACACTACCGCCAGCAATGAATGAGAGTTCCACTTTCCCCACATCTTCACCAGCATTTATTATTAGATTTCTAAAGGATAGCCATTTTGACTCAGGGGAGGGTATCTCAAAGTAGTTTAAATTTACATCTCCCCCAATAAATAAGGATGTTAAAAACTTGTTAAACTATGTATTGGATATTTGTACTTCTTATTTTGAGAACTGTCTATTCATTTTATTCATTCATTTGTTAATTGGTAGTTTAATGAAGCACATCTGTGTGTTTGTGTGCCACATGTATTTATTTAAGGAAGGCAGATGTTTCTGGATGTGGTATCACTTGGAGCTGGAGGTCTAAGTGATTGTGAGCCCCCAACATTTTGGATTTGAGAACTGAACTCTCAAACAATATCATGCACTCTTAGCCACTGAAATCTCTATGGACCCCATTTTAGGTTTTAAATTGAGATCTTTAATCCACTTTAGAATGTTTTTGTGAGGGTGAAAGATATACCTTAGCTCTTGCCTTCTTCAGGTTGATGTGCAGGTTAGCCAGGACAGTTAGACAAATAGGCTTTCTTCTGTTTCATGTTTTTTTTTTGAGACCTTTGTTGACAGTCAGGTAGCTATAGCTTCGTTTGATTTCTGGATCTTCTTCTTTACTCCATTGGTGTTTCTGTCTGTTTTTATGCCAATACCAGGCTGTCTGTGTCACTGTATTAGGGACAAGTGCTTCTCAAGGCAGATAGTGTGCTACCTTGAGCTAGGTCACTTCCCTTGGAACTTCTTTGGTTATTTATGCTCTTTTGTACTTGCATGTGAATTTTCGGTTTTCTTTTAGTTTTGTGAAAAGTAACATTTCAGTTTTAGTGGGAATTGCATTGATCCTGTAAATTATTTTTGTCAATAGAGTAATTTTCATATTAATTCTGTTAAGAGAATATCTTTCCCATAGTTCAGTATCTTCTTTGATTTCCTTCTTTATTGTATTGAAGTTTTTATTGTAGAGATCTTTCGCTTCCTTCTTAAGTTTATTTCTACAGATATCATTACTTGGGATGCCTTATGGATGGGATGATGTATTTTTTTTATATCATGTCTATGAAGTGTCATAGAAAGAACATATGTGGGTGTGCATTCCTTCAATTCTGATATATATGTATATGCATATGCATATGTATATATGTTCACTGTGGAAAGACAAAAATGTATAAAGCAAATATTACTAAATTTAAAGGGAAATATAGACTAGACTATTATAATGATAATTGGGAACTTTGACATTACACTTTTCTAAAGGAACAGAATATAAAGACAAATATCTGAGTTGTACCAGATTATAGAGCAAATGAATCTGACAAATATTCACATATTTTATTCAACAGCATCAAAATACATGTTTTTTTATCAACACATAGAATACTCTCCATCATTCTCTCACATGATAAGTCATGAGTCAAGCATCAATATTTTTTAACTTTAGGTATATAATCTCAAAAATAGAAGAAATAATTTTAAATATTTAAATCATGTAATGAATCCTTTTACCACAATGGGATAAAGCCAGAAATCAACCAAAAGCTCATAAAGTACACAGGAGACAGAATGACCTTCTCCAAAAGGACCAATGAGTCAAGTTAAAAGGGAAATTTAAAATACCCCAGAAAGAAAGGAAAATTATAGCACAATGTGCCAAAATCTGTGGTATATATACTCAGTGCTTTAAATATCAGAGAGAGGGACATTTATAGCAGTAGATGCATGCATAAAAGGAGAGAGCTAAAATAAACAGCCTAAATAGATGCCTGAGATTTTGAAAACCTAAACTAAACTGAAAATTATTTTTAAAAAAAATCAAAGCATAAATTTAAAAACTACTAAAAATAATACAAGAGATAATATGAATAAAACATTGGTTTCCTGAAGAACTAAAGAAATGATAAGCTTTTTAAACATCATATTTTATTGATTATTTGGAAATTACACATAATGTATCCACATCACATTCACTTCCAAGTCCTCCTAGGTCCATTCCTACCTTTGTGACCTCTGCCAAAGCAAAAGGAAGAGCAAGAAAAAGAAGAAGAAGAGGAGGAGGAGGAGGAGGAGGAAACCAAAACCAATTTTCGCTGCCCATATACTCGCTGGATCATGTTTAAACTCCTAGTAATCAGCCAGCCCCTTAAAAACACTGAGTCCTATCTTATTCCCACCCCTTCCAGAAGCCATCAACATGAAGAGCCACACGTCAGCATCCCTATCACAATCCTAAAGAGTTCTCTTCAATGTCTTCCTGTCTAGAGTGTTTCTCTGGTGAGGAGAGGTGGGCAGAGGTTGACATAGAAGCCTCTATGTCTCTCATTCTCAGCTGTGAGTCTGCAGTCACCAATACCATTGCAAAAGAAGCTTCCTTGCCCTTCACAGTTGGCAGCAACATGGATCGTGGACTTCCACATGGTTTCTGGCTGTAGCGTGGACTCAGGCGACAGCCTAGCCCACCCAGAGCAACATTCCATTCAGTGGTAACTCAAGCCACAGATATCCACATGGCCCCCTGCCAGAACCAAGGACAGCAACATGGCAGTTGGCAGCAGCACAGACCATGGATGGATGTCAACATGACCTCAGGTGGCAGCACCAGCCACATATATCATCAACATGGCCTTCAGTGGTAACATGGACCAGGAACATCAACATGGCATCGAGGGGGAGCACAGACCACAGACATCCACACAGCCCATGGATGTCAACATGGTTTCAGGTGGCAGTACAGGCCACCCTTTGGTAGTGACATGGATGACAGATATCATCAATCATAAGCTTTTAGTTAGCCTAACCAAGAAAAAATGAATAAATATACAAAGGAATGAAATTCAAGAGGAAAGGGGAGACGTTCATATTGATACCAGAGAAACATACAAGATTACAAGGAAGCACTGTGAATAATGGTGTGTGAAAAACAAACTTTGCTTCCCATTGCTGCTCAGTATGTCAGCTCTCAGCCACTCTCTCCTGCCGTCATGCCTGCCACTCGATGCCATGTCATGCCTGTCATTATTGACTCTGATTCACCGGAACTGTGAGCCAAAATAAATTGTTTACTGTATAAGTTGCCTTGAAAAAGATGTTTTATCACAACAACAGAAGGGAAACTAATATAGAAGGTTGTAACACGTCTGTATCATTGTTATTGGAAGTGGGTATTGCTGCAAAGAACCTGGTCATGTTGCTTCTTAGATGAATGTGGAGGACTTTGGCCCTTTGGATTAGAATATGGCTAAATGCTGCAAGCAGAGTTAAATGGGGCAGGAACCTAGAAGACACTAGCTCTGAGAGAGAAGTGGGATATGGAGGCTCAGATCAAGAGGTTTCAGAGGTGAAAAAATATTTCCTACGAGGAAGCCATTCCCGGGGTATTTTAGCAATCCAAACCACACCAAACAAAAAACCAACCCAGCTCACTTCTGCCCTTGTCCTGAGAACTTTCCTCAGGCTAAATTTAAAAACAACAGACTGATTTCCTTGCTAGAGGTGGTTTCAAGCAACCATAATATTGATTCTGTACCATGGTTATTGATAATTGCTGCTGTGCTGGTTAACAATGAAAAGGGGGCAAGGACAGAAAGAATTTAAAAACGGGCAGTTTGAAGAGAAAAGGAGTACTGCTCAACTTGATGTTGTAACCAAGGCCTGTGCTGAGGGAGACAAGGAACTGGTGCAATTAAGATGACACCTCCTCCTCTGCACTGGAATGCAAGGAAAGGGTCCACCCAGCTAAGCTCCCAAACCGTGAAAGGAAAAGACCTAAAGATGTCTCTACTCTTGGGAAGCAACAGCAAACAAAAGCTGATGCTGACGTTCAAGCAGAGAAGGGCCCATCCCAAGGTGACAGCAGAACTTGGCAACCTCCTCCATGTAGTGTTAGTTTAGAGGAATGACAGGTGTAATAATTAAAGGGATACGGATTCTTCCTCCATGGTTTCAAAGAACTACTAAGACCAGGACTACCTGTGTGACGGTTGTGAGAAGCCAGAGGGCTGAGAAAACCATTTCCTTCACTATGAAGGTGAATATTAGATGGAGTTGGATACCTCATGATGTTAGAGATACCAGAGCCTTGAGAGGTATTTGTCGAGAAGAGCTGAATATGGTAGTAGAAACAGGCCAAGAGAAAAATGTGTGTTGCATGCGACAGAGCTGGTGGAGTAGAGCCATCCAAGCTTTTTGACAACAGACATGGAGCTATAAGCCTAGATGCTTTATCTGCTGAGTTACTGCCTTGGGTTGGTTCAGTATTTCCTCATTATACCCCATTTCTGCCTGTGGAATGCTAATGTAAATCCTGTGCTGCTATGTGTAAACACACATTTGGGCCCATCATGTGTTACCATCGCTCTACTATGCACTTTACTTTTGGGTTTTACAAGGGCTTAAAATTAAGAGAATTCATTGAGTCATTGTGAGGGACTTCGACTTTTTAAAAACTATGGACTTTTGAAGTTGAACCAAATGCATTTTGTATTATTTCATGGGCACAAGCCTAGATGGACCAAGTAGTAGAATGTGGTGGTTTGGATAAAAATGTGCCCATAGTCTTGGGCTTTTGAAAATTCAGTCCTTAGTTGGTGGTATTATCTGGGGGAGGTTAAGCTAATGGAGTTCTGATGCAGACAGGGTATCAGGCTTTGAGATGAATGTCTCCCTTTCAGTTTGATCTCTCTGCTTCCTGTCTGCTGTTCAAGGAATGAGCTCACAGCATCTTGCTTCTGTTGCCATGCCTTCCACACTGCCACACTTTCTCAGACATAATGGGCTCTAATCCTCTGGAGCGAGAAGCCAAAATAAATTCTTTATTCTATTAATGTGTGTTTTAATACAAGAACCGAAATGTAAGTAATACAGGCAGGCTGCAGGTGGGTGGGAAGAGGCTGAGTTAAAACACTTGAATTTTTTTAGGTAGTGATAGCTTGACTCTCTAAATGAAAATAGGTGCCATTACTGTCTACTTCCTAGCAGCCTTTCTAACTAAACTGCATGCTTTACCGTCTGTGTTTGATGCTGTCTATAAATATTTATAAATAGCTGAGTCTTATCTATTCAGTTGTTTTCTTAACTTTAATGTTTACAGGACAAAAGCCAGTATCTTAAGCCCAGCTGCTACATACACAGAGGAAGAATGGCTGCTAAACATTTTCTGGCTACTGTAAAATAAAATGACCTTATGGAGTGTTACATAGCTAGATTGAGAGCAAGCAGATGAGAAGCAGGTGGTCTCCATCTTCAGTCCTTCCCAGGGAAGAATGTTCCCAGGGACCATCTGAAAACTATCATTCTGGATAAGCCAGTGGAGGAGAACTCAACTCCCTGGCCTTAAGTCTTCCTCCTCACACTGTACAAGAGTTTGGGCTCAGCAAAGGCAGAGAGGGGCTTTGGTTTCTGTTTTTCTTTGTTTGTTTGGGTTTGGGGGGAGTTGTTTGTTCATTTGCTTTGGTTTTTTGAGACAGGGTTTCTCTGTGTAGACTTGGCTGTCCTGAACTCACTTTGTAGACCAGGCTGGCCTCGAACTCACCAAGATCTGCCTGCCTCTGCCTCTGCCTCCCCAATGCTGGGGTTACAGGTCATTGTGCCTGGCAATGAGACAGGCATTTGGCATTTGAAAATGAAATGAAAAGAAGGCACTGAAACCAAAGACCTGTGTCTTGAAATATGGACAGCTCACTCTCTCCTTAGAGCTGTGGTATCTTCATCTGAGAAAGGCAATTAACAACACTGCCTTGTTGGAGCTGGTTGTGCTCACTAATAGGGATAGATACTGCATCCTGGCAAGCAGAAACCAATCACTGGTAACTCCACATCAGGCTAATATGACATAGCCATGGATCAGCAGCCATGATTCCCTCTCAGCTCTTGCTTTTCTGAGCAGTTTTGTTCAGGAACTTTAGAGACATCGGCCATGTGTTCTACGGTTGATTTTTTTTTCACTTGTGAAAATGTAAACACACATTTGGGCCCATCATGTGTTACCATCGCTCTACTGTTTACCTTTTTTACTTGACTACAAGCTGTGAGTCTCAATGCTCATCTGGTCTAGTTGGCTAAGAAGATGACATTTATGCCACTTAGAAATGGCTGACATTTAAATCTTAACAGTAACTGTTAGAATGCCTCTGTGTCTTAGAGATTGATTCAAATATAGTTCTTTCTTTTTTTACTCTCTGATAAGAATGATAAGTAATAACAATGGTAACTTTGGGTGACATGAACACAGCGGGTAAGGAGGTGGGATATGCAGTCTCTATAGGCATGACTGTACACCCTGGTCCTCAACCCTTATGTAATGCCCTGCATCAGCTGGACTCACTGACTACTTTCATAAAAGTGATGGACGCCACTTCCAAGATTCAGTCCTGGAGGACTGTTGCTTCCTTCTTGGATGTTTTCTCTTCCATCTGCTCACACAGAAGGAAGTTATTTGCCAAGTTGTATGTTGCCTTTTGTAGAGGCCCAAGTGGCAAGGATCCAGGGAGTGTGTAAGAAACTAAATGGTGTTAACAAGTGACTGGAGAAGAGAGAACCTCCTCCCACAGATGGGCGTTTAAGAGAGGCTGAAGTCAGAGACCAGCTTTCCTGAAGGAGACAGAGTCAGAGACAACCAGCTTGGCACCACCTGCTCTCCTGCTCCACAGAGACTGGGACTGCATAAATGCTTATGTGCTAAACCACTGTTTGGGGCGGGGGGTGGGAGGGGAGATTTGTTACACAGCAGTAGATAGCTGAGACAAGAAGAGATAATGAAAGATATTGTTTGCCAGACTTTAGTCTTTTACATCTTCTGTACCATATGGATTTAAACATTTTTTGCATGTGTTATAATTACTCTTTACAGTATTGTCAACAGGTGCTATTTAGACAGATACATTGCAGCCAGTACTGCAGACTGGCCCACTAGACACAAATTCTAACAGCTTGAAGTCTCTTTTTGTTCTATAGAAGCTAGGAATCTACAAAACAAACAACAAAAAATAAAAATAAAAAAATGAACAAATGAAACAACAACAACAACAACAAAAACCACCCTGTCTTACACAGACTCTTGCAGTTGAGAGCCTGCACATGAACAAGTTTCCCCATACACTTGGGGCAAACCTCAGAGCAAGAAAATTAGCACATGGAGCCTGCAGCATGCTCTGGCAGCCTTTCACGTGGAGATGTTTGCTATTCTGCAGTGGCTTTGGCAGAGGTTCCATGGCCTAAGTATAGATTAAAGTCCAATTCTCACCTTCAGAATTGCCCAGAGTTTGGTTAAAGTAGCTGAAGAGTTTCCACAGAAACTATTCTGCAGGCTAGCTTGACTGGGATTTCTTCCAGTGTCTGAGGATTAGCATTATGCCCAGGTCTCGCAAACAGCTTCCCTTTAAGGTAGAGACCGTTTCACCTCCTAGCACTCTGTCATCAGCTTGGATAGGCTGTTTCTTAAATTCTCAGATCTTGGGACTGAGATCCAGTGCTGGGCATGCATGTCCCTGACCCTTGTGAGCTCTTCTGCTCACCTAGACCTTCTCCACTGTTGCCTGGACTTTCTCAGCCACCTCTAGGTCCTGGTACCATTTACCATTGTGAATAAATGTTCAAAGCAAAGGCTTGAAATGAGCGTCAGGTGTCCCTGTTAACACATGGTAGTGTAAGGCAATGAATTGGAGCCTAAGAAAGAGCACCCACCACCAGCTCAGAATTCAGTTCTAGAGGGACAGGGGGTTCAATTCTGAATGTGTGCCTTTTGCTTGCTCCTCTCTCAGCAGCAGCAGAAAAGTAGACGTTGAGGAGCAGCCACGTCTCATGTGGCTTGGTCCTGGAAAGTTTGACTGGGGCAGGGAGAAGAAAGGAATGACACACACATGCAGAACAGCTGAGGTCCGGCGGGCTGTGTGCATTCTAATAGAGGGGCATCAACTATGCAACAGCATGGCCCCTAGGCATGTTTATTATGTAGAGCAGAAAGGGAGGGTTTAGCCAGTTTTTGTAGATAGTTTCTGTAGTCAAGCTGTCTCAGGCTGCAAACATCTGGGAGGAGGAAGCTGAGGTTGGTAGTTTTTGCACACATTGCCAACACCCACACCCAGTCCAGGGGAAGACATTGTTATCAGTCTGAGTCTGACCTGGGGGACATTTTGCCAGGATTCCAAAGGTCTTGAATGGTTTGTGTCAAACAATACACATTCACTCAGGACTTCCCTTGTCAGGACTTCACTTGCTCCCTACAAGGAGCATTTAAGGGAACCATGCAATAGGGGGATAGACTGGTTACAACACAGCACAATGTATGTTCTTTTCTTGGTAAATACAGAGCAGTGAAATTGTAAGCACATAAGAAAATGGAAAAGGATTTTCTACTTGCAGCAAATAAGTATCAAACACCTACTGGGTTATTCCATAAGCAGTGTTCTCAAACAAAGGATGCACGAACATTATTTGATTCAGAGAATCTATGCACATTCATTCGTACTTTGGGCATGGGCACATTCGTGAGCATGCTCAGTTTAAGATAACCATTACTTAGTGTTCAGTTCAAAAAGGAAAGATGATGCATACATTTAGGGTCTCAAATCATTGAGTACATACATTTTCAGAAAGTTACGACTCTCACACCTTCAAGATACACAGTGCATGGGGATTTTGTCTCTGTGTGTGTGTGTGATTCTGATATAGTTTGCTGCATTTTATTCAAAATATACCTGCTTTTATTGACAAAGGGGGTTCTTCAAAATTTTATAATAAAGTAAAGAGAAAGCATTAACTGAGAAAAAGAGATAAAGGTTATAATTATAAAATTTATTTTGAGTTAAAATGCTAAAGAAAGAAAGAAAGAGGAGGTGGGAGAGAGGAGAGAGGAGAGAGAGAGGGGGGGGAGGGAAAGGGAGATTTAAATAGGAAAGGTGTTGTGTGGAGATTTTGGCCAGAGTAAATTATTCTTGCAAAATGGAAAAAGCCAAACAATACTAGAAAAAAGTATGTTGTAAAAAAGTTCCTGACAATTAAAATGTGAGTAAAGATGACACAAGTTATCTAAACTTAATTGTAAGTATTTATTGTAAGTTTAATTGTATTATTAAAATTATTAAGGTCAAAGTTCAATTCCCTGAGATAAAAACAATGCCTGATTCTTTGTTAATATTAATGTTTTATAAATAATAAACAGTAAAATTTATTTTAAAAACTGGATTAGAAAGTGAGGGTTTTTTTCTTTAGCCATTTAGTAAATGAACCAGATAGCTATCCAATTTGACTAGCATCATTTGTTGAAGATGCTGTATTTTCTCTCATGTGTATAATTAGCATTTTGTCAAAACATCAGGGAGCTATGGGAGTGTGGACTTATATTTGGGTCCTCAAATCTATTCCATTGATCAAGGAGTCCATTTTTACTGACTACCAGGCTGGTTTTATTACTATAGTTCTGTAGTATAAAGTGAGATCTGTGATGACGACACTTACAGCAGGATTCTTGTTCGTTAGGATTGATTACTCTATCAGGGTCTTCTCGATTTCCATATCAAAATAAAGATCAGGATTTAAAAAAAATGTTCTCGGTATTATACTAGAAATTTGACAGTGTTGGCATTAAATCTGTAATGACTTTGGGTGGGGGTGAACATTTTTACAATCTTAATCCTTCCAAGGCAGGAGTGTGCAAGTGCTTTCATCTTTTAGTGTCGTCTTTAATTTCTTTTTTCATGATCCTAAAGGTTTCATTCTCTCTTTTGATTAGATTTATTCCAGGATTTTTTGAGGTGGTTTTAAATGTAATTGTTTTCCTTTCTCTCCTAAAATTGTGTTCTCCTGTGTTTGATTCATATGCATTCAGGTTTGTAATATTCTGTTGTTGGATATTTCCTTTAATGTGTGTGATTTTTTGATTTGTGGTCATTTTGTCTCTTTATTGGAGAGTTGAGACAAAGATATTGAGTTATTGGACAATGTGTCCTCATTGCTGTCGTGTGGTCACTTTTGCGGTGTTGTGCTATTCCTCCTCCAATCCAGTGTTCTGCAATTGCTCATTCGTTCCTGTATCTTCCTGGGTATGTTTTCATCACTTCAGACCTAAGTTTACCTTCCAGTATCTTCTATGAAACTTGCTCAGTAGTTAGATTCCTTACATTTGTTTTTATCATGGAAAGTTTTCCTTTCTCCTTTTATTATGATGGACAGACTTGCTGGTTATAGTGCTCTGGGTTAGCGTTTGTAGTCTTGGTCCCTATTCTATCATTTATTCACATCCATGAAAACACAACAGTTGAGTGAAACAATCAAAATCATCCAAAATATGATGTTTGCAATGATAGGAGAATTAGGACCTGAATCGCTCATCATAAAGGCTAGAAAATAACAGCATCCTAAAACTCACCATCAACCCCAAGCAAAACTGTTTGGAGGCAGCAGAGAGCAATAGAAGGAGTTAGGGCTGGTGTGGACAACAGAGTGTATCAGGACTGGAGAGTGACCCAGACTATTACAGGCTATAAAAGACACTGAAGTGTTTGGAGATAAGAGCCTGAAGAAAAGAAATGGGAAAGAAAGGAATGCAGGAAGATGACCCACAGAGATGAGGTACATGACTAACTCCCACCTCTGCAACCAAAAGTCACAGAGGACAGGGATCATGACAGCCGTCTAAATTATAAAACTAGAAGAATTGTAAAAATAGAACAATGAAAATGAAGCATCTAAATCTCCTAAGATGCATGAATAATTGGCAGAATAGAGAAGCATCACTGGTTTCTAGACAGAACTATAATGGTACCCATCCTTCATCCGTGAATCTGTATACATAATTTCATTTGAAATCACAAAGGACTACCAATGAAACTGGATAAAAATGAGTTTAAAATTATTATAAGTATCTATTCATAATAAAAGAAAAAATACTTGTAAGAAAAATAATATATAAGAATGAACTTGTGAGAGAAAAATGAGTAAAACTGTAAGATTAAGGCATTGTTGAAAAATAATTGTGTGAACTTTCCCCCAGCACTATAAAGCTATAATAATAGGAATAAATGAGTATATTACTGGAGTAGATTAAATTCTAGATAAAGATGTAAATGTAGAAGAAAACCATAAAATAGCCACAGAATGAGAAATCATGGTAAGATAAGCTAATGTACATGCAACATATATAATGTATAATGTGTACTTATATATAATGTTTATAAATTATTTATGGACTACATTTTCTGTAATTCGACTTTTTGTTCTATTCTGAATTTGCTTGGCTTTAAGAACTGGGGTAGAAAATGAACTATTTTTCCCCCAAATGGTCTGCCAAGCATCAGATTCTCATGATAACTAGAAATGGTGCTTTATCATTGGGGTAGGGTTTCTGCCTCAAAGCTGACAGGTTCTAGAATCACTGAAAAGTCAAGACTCCGGGCCTAACTGTGAGGAATTATCTCACCGAGGTAAAGCAGGATGGGAAGACAATGGTAAGTGAGGGCAATGCCATCCTACTTTCTCCAGTTAAAACAGAGAAATCAATCTGAACGCTCGCCTTCCTCTGCCTCCTGACTGTGGGAGCAGATTCAACAGCCGCCTCCAGCTCCCGCCCTGTGATTCTCCACTGATGGGCTGTATTCTGGGACTATGAGACAAAACAGCCCTTCCTTGCTCACTTTTATTCCAGCATATCAACAAACCATGTAACAAACACAATCATAGGAATTTCTTTTAATCCATTCATTGTCTCCTCTGTGTAAGCCTACTTCATTGTGTCTAGTTTTTAACACAATGTTTCAAGGCACAGGAATGAAGCCTGGTCCTACCACAGGCTTCCTCCATGGCCCCCAGCAGCATCGGCAAGTAGCCCAAGTGATATCGTTTCCTGAATTCTCACACGTTCCTTCAAAGCCTTCCGGCTCAGCTACTCAGTCAAAAGTACACTGTACGCTCCGTCGTTTTCTAGAATTCCCACCTTAGAAAAGTGCAACCCTTGAGTTTCCAGTGCTCCTCCTTTGCTTTGCCCCTTTTCTTTAGCTCCATTAAAGCTCCTACACGTTTGGGCTTCCCGCTGGTCAGACAGGTGGCAGTCAATGACATCTACCTGTTAACACTGGAACCAACAACCCCTCACCTCTCAGCTTAACAGTCCCAAGGCCAATGAGGCCGGTAGAGACTAACACACTGACTCACGCGGGAAGGAAAGATCGTTCCTCAGCAGGACCCCACACAACCTGGTGTGGTGGCTCATCTTCCATCCCTAGGCAGCCATTTGCAATAGAAAAGAGCTCTGTCTCTTGTTTCCTTCCTTTATTTTTTTTTTAGCAAACTTTTTTTAAGCAAACAACATACTCTTCCTGAGAAAAGGTGGCAGTCATTTGGGCAGAACACTCTCACCCTAATGTATCTTCATTGATCTCTCTCCCTCACGTGAACCAGAACGGAAGGGGTTTCTCAGTCCCCTCTCTGCCCATTCTCTGGTCTGCCCTCATCCTCACCTCAGTGCTTAGTGCTCCTGGCACCCTATATGGTCCTTCCTTAGCAAGTATGAAAGCTGTTCTGGTCTCTCTCATCTAAAGCCCGCCTTTGAGTCCACATCTCTTGCAGTTACCACCAACTTCTGTTCTTGTCCTATTTTTAAATGTTTTCAGTGCTGTGCCAGGGAAGATCAATGAGGATGCACTTAGGGGGCCTTGGACCATGTGAGTCTGTGGAGGTAATCAGGGATCAAGGTACAGACATGGGATGCAGAGAAACTGGCGGGGGTGCGGTGGTGGATGGAAGGCATTGCCTGGGGCTGAGGTGCAGAGAGGCATGAGCCCAGAGTGGAGGAATAGCCAAGATGCCACAACTCTTGTAGGCTTGGGGACACCCATGCCACCTTAGCTTTGAGAGCATGCCTCAGTTAGCCCAAGAACTTCCTATGGGTTTCTGCCTCTGAATGAATTCCTGATTTACCAAAGAAAAGAGTACAGCTTCTCTTTGGGGGGGGGGGGGAGGATGTGCTTAATTTTGTTGTTATTGTTGTTGTTGTTGTTGTTGTTGTTGTTTTTCTGAGACAGGGTTTTTCTGTGTAGTCCTAACTGTTCTGGACTCGCTTTGTAGACCACTATGGCTTCGAATCACAGTGATCCGCATGTCCCTGCCTCCCAGAGTGTTGAGATTAAAGGTGTATACACCACACAGGTCTTAGAACTTCTGTATTTTGAAATTTCATTCTTAAATATGCTTACATTTGAATGCCTTAAGATTAATGCACCGTTTTTTCCATAATACATTTATGCAAGCTATAGATAAAAATACGTATGTGGTAGATTATCAAATTTGTACACAGGTAGCATTCCAGTTTGGGATCAAAATGTTGTAGGAAGCCACAGGAGTATTTTCACATGGAAAGTAAAATGTTCAGATTTATTTTGCATATGAATCTCTCTGACCATAAGGTACAGCAAAGACAAAATGTGGCGAGAAATGAAGGCATATCTACAGAAGAGGATCTCCAATGGAGGAGGGGTTTTGCAATGGAGGAGGGGCTCTGCAGTGGAGGAGGGGTTCTGCAGTGGAGGAGGGGTTCTGCAGTGGAGGAGGGGTTCTGCAGTGGGAGGGGCTCTGCAGTGGAGGAGGGGCTCTGCAGTGGAGGAGGGGCTCTGCAGTGGGAGGGGCTCTGCAGTGGAGGAGGGGCCCTGCAGTGGAGGAGGGGCTCTGCAGTGGAGGGAGACCCTGCCATGCAGGAGGGATTTTGTAAGGCAAGTGTTTTCTCAAGTTCTCAATAGAATACCATTGAAATATTTCTGTAGTAGGATTTCCTGGAAATTTTTATGAAATTCTCAAATCATAGACTCCTCTCTTTATCTTGTTAAGGCAGAGGCTGCTACAAAGCTCAGTCTAGCCTGGAATTAACTATGTGACTCAGGATGCCCTTGAACTCTCGATACTCCTGATTAAGACCAGCAAAATCTGTGTGTTATTTTTAGTACATATTCACTATGTGCTTTTAAATAACGAGTAAACATTACAATACATGTAAAATTGTTTTTCTGTGATGGATTATATACTTAAAGTTTTAATTCCTGCTAAATGTATTATAAATGTATGGTTCAAAAATTATCAACCATTATGTTGTGACAAGATTATATATCTGAGTGATCAAAATCTGGTAATAAAAATACATAAGATACCAATGTGAAATAAATGTCAGCTGAAATCATTTAAAAACAAAACATTGTATTTAATATGTAAATGTTAATTGTTAAAACTTTAAATTGGTCTATCACCAACTGCTACATGATGAATTATCCATGTGTAGCAATCTCTCATATCACATTAATTGAACACACCTTAAAGTATCTGAGCTTGGGCATTGGTAGTGAGAGAACAGCTTTCAAGATTTCATCCTAGCCTTCCACGATGGAACATAAGCATCTAATTCCAGTCAGCAAGTCCAGCAAGTTACCCTTAGCCCACTAAGTCATCTTACCAGCCCCACTAGGTCCTGTGGAAATACTTTGTTAGAAGAAACACAAGAAATAGACAATATATATATATATATATATATCGAGAAAAGTTCTCAAAAAAGCAATGCAAATTATTTCAGCATCAAAACTAAAATAAGTACAAGGGTGAAAGATATCAGAAGATGGAAAGATCTTTCATGCTCATAGATCAGTAGGGTTAACATATTAAAAAAAAATAGCCATCCTACCAAAACCAATCTAAAAATTCAATATAATCTTCATCAGATTACAACAGAATTGTTTATAGACTTTAAAGGGACAATTTTCAACATCCTAAAACAACAACAAAACAAAACAAAATGAAACAACAAAACAGGATAGTGAAAACAATTCTGAACAATAGAAAAAAAAACCTGCTGGAGGCCGTACTATTCCTGATTTCCTGAGTCGAGTAACCAAGACCCAGAAAGATAAATATGGTATATATTTGCTTTTATGTGGATATTAACCATTAGATAAGTGATAACCAGCCTACTGTCTGTAGTCCCAGAGAATTTAGGTACAAAGAAAGGGGCTAAGGGGCATATGGATTTCACTGGAGAGGGATATTGGGAGATCATAATTGCTCAGGATTAGGGAAGAAGGGTCGAAGAGCTTCAATCCTGGATTGGTGCTTCAAGTGAGGGTGTCAGAAGTTTGCTCCCTCCCCACTTTCCCCACCAATAAACAAAACCAGTTCCCTGAAGCACACACACACACTCTCTCTCTCTCTCTCTCTCTCTCTCTCTCTCTCTCTCTCTCTCTCTGTGTGTGTGTGTGTGTGTGTGTGTGTGTATGTGTGTGATCTTTACCCCAGTATTGCATATTGCATCCACTAGCCCTTCCTCCAGCCCAGCCACAAGGGGCTGCCTACCCCAAGGGGCAGAAGCAGACTTGGAGCAGCAGGAAATAGAATAGAGTTTACCGGTGGGCTGGGGATTGGGGTGGATGGAAAAAGTGGGATCATGTCGGGAAGGGGAGGGAGAGGGGGAGGTAAAGGTGAGGGAGGTAATGTGGGCAGAGACAGCTGAAACTGAGGTGCATTGAGGGATGGATGACATGGAAACTAGTACAGTGGAAACTTCCTAACATATATGAAGGCAATCCAAATGAGGTCTCCTAATAACGGAGGAAATGGAGACTCAACTGGCCATCTCTTGTCAGTTCCTGTAGTGGGACTGTGTTGCATTCAATTGAGCTCATGGTCAATGGGGTTCAGTGAAAATCCCACCAAACCCAGATCATTGCTAAGACAATGGAGAGCACTCCACAGTAGAATGGAGAGTGGGATATTACTTTCTCACATACTCTGGTGCCTCAACTTTGACCATGTCCCCTGGAGGGGGAGACCTGGTGGCACTCAGAGGAAGGACAGCAGGTTACCAAGAAGATACTTGATACCCTATGAACATATACAGGGGGAGGTAATCCCCCTCAGGAACAGTCATAGGGGAGGGAAAAAGGGGAAAATGGGAGGGAGGGAAGAATGGGAGGATACAAGGGATGGGATAACCATTGAGATGTAACAAGAATAAATTAATAAAGTAAAAAAAAAAGAAAAGAAAAAAGACAATGGAGAGCTCTCAGCAAAGTGAATGTGAGATGCCATTGCTGAGGACAACACCCATACAACTCATTAAACATGAGCTCGTTCTTACATGGAGACTTCACCCCTGTGTTCTAGTGTGTTTGGTAGAGGACAACACTCTACAGGCCACCAAAAGAGAAATGCGAACACTAACCCAGTGACAAAACATTTGACCTACAATTTTGCCTCTCTGCAAGATATGGCACAGAACTGGGAGTAACCAACCAACATCTGATTTGATTTGAGGCCCACTCCACAAGACAGAAGCCACACCCAACACTGCTTGGGGGACCAAGAACCAGAGAATAGATGGCTCAAAATCCAAGGATAAAACCAAACACCACTGGATCAGTAAAATGACTTCCAATGATATTCTGCTATACTCATAGATTACTGTTTTATTTTAGTCATCATCATAGAATTTTCATTGTGCAGAGAGAGAGAGAGAGAGAGAGAGAGAGAGAGAGAGAGAGAGAGAGAGAATTCTTAGAATACAAGCTCTAAGTGGGATGTCTCTATGAAATCTTTCCCCCCATTGCTCAGGGAACCCTGTGGAAGATGAGTCAGAGAGTATGAGATCAGAGGCAGTGGAAAGCATTAAGAAAGCAAGGCCCTCTGAATCAACTACGCAAAGCACATATGAACTCACAGAGACTGAAGCAGAATGCACAGGGCCGACACGGATCTGCACCAGGTCCTCTGTATATATATTATGGCCTTTAGTTTAATATCTTTATGGGTCATCTAAGTATGTCAGTGAGTGGTTCTCTGATTCTCGTGCCTGGTCTTGAGGCTTTTTTTCCCTCTAGAGTTGCTTTGTCCACCCTTGATGTGATGGTTTTTGCTTTATCTTATTATAGATTAAAAAAATAGAGAAGAGAAGAAATACTAAACACTAGAAAACACCAGTGAACACAAACAAGTAGGATTTAAATAACACAACATTTTCAAGATAGATTAATTCCATCTGAAATGATAAAACTAGAAATGGCCAGCTTGAAGACTTAGCCTGCTTCTAAAACATATTTCTTGGACTCCCTTTCATAGGATTTTCAGAAAGTGTAGAGTATGGCATGTTCCCATCATGATGACAAGATACTTCAGGTAAAATACTTATAAAGAGGTAAGGTACTGTTTATTTCAGAGCTTTTGGACTCTTTAGTCACATGTGTCTGTGGCTTTGTGCCTGTGGCAGCACATTACATCATGGTGGATGTGCACAGCAGACACAGCCTGTTCACTGTGTTCAAAAAGTAAAGAGAAAGAGGGTCTGGGTTCTCAAAATCCCCTTTAAAGGCATATCATCAAGGACCTGTCTCCTTTCAGTAAGCCCTACCTCCATTCAAAAGCACACAAAACTTGACTACATTTTTTTTTACTTGACTACATTTAACTCATGAGCCTTTGGGGACCACTTACAGTTTGAACAATAGCTCAGGTATGTAAGTTTCTTTCTTTTCTTTTCTTTTTTTTTGTTTGAAGATTTATTTATTTTATGTATATGAATGTTTTGTCTGCATGTACATCTATCGGTACACCAGAAGAGGCCATCTGTTCTCATGAGACTACAGTAATAGATGGTTGTAACCTACCATGTGGGTACTGGGACTTGAACTCAGGACCTCTGAAAGAGCAGTCAGTGCTCCTAACTGCTGAGCCATCTCTCCATCCCTGTAAGTTTCTTGATGTTTATCTTATATGCAATAACTTGATTTGGCACTATTGACAGCAGAAAGACCATATGAACACATGGTCTCTATCCACACTGAGTCTGTGGCTAGATGGGGATTTCTTTCTTGACGCTCTATTCTCCATTCCTGATGATATCAACCTCCAGCTATACTTTTGTCCAGGTCTGTCTTGTCATGACAAGGTAAGCAGTATTTCCACTCTGGTTTCAGTGTTCCATTCTGGGGATCTCAGCTACCCATAGGGCTCATAATAATGTATCCTTTCAGGAGGAGAATGTCAGGCTCAACACGTGAATTTGATCCCCAGACATGGCCATCCCCACATTATTCATATGTCTGATGGATGAGACCAACTGGCTACCAGAAGATATGATAAGCCTGCTGTCTGGATCACTCAGTTTTTTCAGATTCATACCTGGTGTCCATTAGAGTTTGGTATGTAGGTTCTAAGAATGAACTAGAACAGGATGGGATGATGTGGTATTCCCAGAGCTTGTCACCTTCATGCTTTCAGCATTAAGGCAGTTATACTATAGAAAAGCATGTGATACATGTCATAGTGGCCATTGACTTATAATTCTTAACCTATTGTCCTTATGTTATTCTTCTCATGAAATATTTGAAGAAGCAAATAGTAAAGATATTTCCTATATCACAAATTGTCCCAGTCTTTTTACATTCTGAGACCAAAGTTTGAGAAAATCAAACTGCTCCTTTCAAAAGAAAGCAACACAGGCTTTTCTGACTTCTTAAAAATCAGAGCATGAAACACAAGCCCAAGTCTGGTCAACATGCATCTTGAGATCTTCTATGGAAATGTCTAGAGGATTTATTCTGAAGGTGTACTCAACATTCTTAAGCAAGACTACAAGGTCAAGTTGTCACTAAACACATCAACTCCATAGCTGGTGAAAATGGCAGCCTTTGATGTCTTTACGAAAGGCAACAAGCAATGGAAAAAGCCACAAGCTAGTGCTCAGTACCCACACTCTCTGGCGAACTGAACCAAGGCCCCAGTGTCCCAGTGGCCAAAGCCCAGCCAAAGGCAAGATAAGAGGCTGCATCTACACTCTCTTAGAATGAACCTTGGGCTGCAGAGCACCAGCACCAGCTTCTGCTGGCCCAGTGGGGAGCCCAGGGTGCAGAGCCAAGTCCCTAGGAGCTGAACTCAGGTCACCTGCCTGATTCAGGGAAGGGTTCCCTGATCCCCACAGGTTAGGAGTATCAACCTATAGATGATCACCAAGGAACTGCTCTCAATGGCCAGTGAAGAACAACAGAAACTACCTCCTAACATCAGAAACAGGAAGATGACTAAAGGCCAGTACAAAACCACAAACAACAAAAGCCAAAATAATATGGCATCTCCAGAGCCCAGTTATCCCAAGGAATTCAACTCTGGGAGCTCAAACACAACTGAAACACACACACACACACACACACACACACACACACACACACACACACACACACAAATGACCTCAGATCTTTAATAATGAAGATAATAATAGAGGAAATGAATAAAATCCATAAACAAATACAGGAAGATGCAGCCAAACAGATTGAGGACATTAGAGAGGCCATGACAGAAGCCTATAGAGAGGAAATGAAAAATGCAAATAGATCCATATTTATCACCCTGCAGAAAACTAAAGTCCAAATGGATTAAAGACATCAACATAAAACCAGACACACTTCAATGTTTTCCAGAAAGATATGTAAGATTTGCTTCAAAACCTGGGCACAGTGGTGCATGCCTGGAATCCCAGCACTTGGGAGGCAGAGGCAGGCAGATCTCTGTGAGTTGGAGGCCAGCCTGCTCTACAAAGTGAGTCTAGGACAACCAAGGCTACACAGAGAAACCCTGTCTCAAAAAAAAACAAAACAAAACATCAAAAAGATTTACTCCAAAATTATGTGGTAGTGTTCAATAAGAGGGGGGCATGCATGGACCAGATTGACAACTCATTTCAGTGTGAGAACTCAGGATGTCTTGGGGACACACAGACGAGATAAGGGCCCTTAGACCTATATGGCTAGCCTCTTATGTTGACAGAAAAGGAACTCTGGACACAGTAAGAAAGCAGATGAGAAAGCTTTTCATACAAAGTGAAAGCATCCCGTCAAGTGGTAAGGGAATGAGTGCAGGTATTCTCATAGAGTGACATGGAGCTAAGGCCCTTCTGTCCTACAGGATTTAGATGTGTCATGGTATCAGATCATGACAAGATGATCTATTCTGCAAAGTTAACCTACCGGGGAGCCATTATAATGAAGCAGAGCACAGCAGCTATTGTTTCCACTTGCAGTGTTAGACCGAGACTCTTTCGGAAGGTCTTGCTTCTTACTGGCTGGTTGTGTGGAGTCTGCTGTAATGCAGCCATCTACTGCATCAGCCTCTTCCATGCTGCAATTGCTTGTTCCCTGTACTATATAGCTTGTCCTTTTCTTCTACCCCAGACATGCCATCTAATGTTTAAGAGCTGTAGCTGTTGGATATTCATGCCTACACAAGTACCAGGGAAGTGGGTTCCCTTTGTAAACTTTGTAGACCCTCAAGGCGAGAAAGTGGCCAGCACCCCACCACCACTACCTACCTGAGAAGCCCAGCAGCCAGCCCATCCCCCAGACCTCTCTAATTGTCATAACAGCCTCTCCAGCCTCTGCAACTATCACATAGGTCACCTCCACCTTCTCAATAGGACCCTTTCAGGGTTGTGCTAATTTTAGGTGAAAAATCTGAACAAAAAGCTGCCAATCCCTGAGAAGGAAAACCAACCCATCCCTGAAGTTTCCACAGAAACCCACCGATCCCTGAAAAGGAAAACCCACCAATCCCTGAGCTCCCCCAGGCTCAGGACTTGAACTCCCACCAATCATCACCGTGGAAATGTCTGCCCTAAAATGCTCCACCTGCTAAGAAATTCTATATAAAGGCTGTGTCTGCTCAGTTCCCGGCTGTCTTCTCCCAGGAGTAGGGCCAGCCAGCCCTGGGTTTGTTCCTCACACCCTGGACCCTTCCAATAACTCTCTTCTATGAGATTTGCTGCCTTGTATGACTCTGTCACTGGAAGAAGCCAAGAAGAGATGAAAGGAAGGGAAGAAGAGAAGACATGGAGCTGACTGAGGCTCTGGAGCATCTCAGCTCAGCTGGGGATACCCTCCCCTGGGAGCTGCAGCACCTTTGCTGATGAGGCCTGCTCTCAGAGCTGTGTGGTTCCTGGGCTTCTGAGTCCCAGGGCACCCTTCCATCCTGCAAGAAGGATGTGGGTGAGGGAGCCTACTCAACTTGTGAGTATAGTGTGCAACCCTTACTAAGGGTATCTTTCCTACAGGAAAATCAAAGTTCTAAAGGTCTGTATCGCACCTGTGTGGTTAACAGCCACTTCTATGGGTAGGAAGCTTGCTTGGGTTAGTCACTATAAAATACTTTCTCCAGGCAGCACTAGTTGGTCCAACTGCTTCAGCTTTTTGTGCTCAGAGATTACAGTTGTGAGCCACCATGTCCAGCTATGTGTGACTTAACCCCTTTATCTGCCCCACATCATATCTTGCACATGATGTAACAAACATTATTGTGTCCCTCATGAGCTTCCTCTTATCTTTCGTTTTAACTAGACCCCTTCTTTTGTCTGATGGACAGTAGGTTATAGAATACTTTCTAAAAAGGAAGGAAGGAAGGAAGGAACGAAGGAACGAAGGAAGGATGGACTGATTCACAAGCATCTCTTTGGAACTGACTTAGGAAGCTCTTTCCTCAGCCGATGTCTGGGTCAGATGAGAGATTTTATTATGCTCTAGCATTATGCTGTTTCACAACCATCTGTTCACACCACGGTGCTCTTTATTCACTCCCTGTATTTCAGCTCCACATCTGCCATCCTGGGTCTCATTCTACTGGGCCCACGAGTCTGCAAAGTACGTTTTCCAGAATCCCTTGGCAGCCAGGTTCTTATTACATTCTGCCAATGAAAATGTTCTTGGGAGATTAGGAGACATCCAGAGGGGGAAAAAAGTCTTCTAATGTTTCTCTCCAAAACACTTTGGCAATTGTGGGCAGCTGCCGTGATATGGGGGGCTTCCAGTGAGGTCATGGTAAGCACAGTCTGCAGTGACAGGGCCACCAGTATATCCAGAACGTTCAGAACCTTACAGTAGTTCTTTGGACTCAGGGACCATGGCCCAGCTGCACTTGCTTTCTCACGCTTGAAGCTCACACTCCCTATTTCCCCACTTTGATAACATGAAGAAGGTACAAATCCCAAAGACATCTTCAATTTTCCTTCGCTCTGTTATCCCTGAGAGGATCTTTGACATAACCTATCTATATTGCTTCCTCTGTTTGAAGTGTGCTATTGGGCTTTCTCTTTACAAGTTCCCATTTGAGAGAAACCATTTCATTTCTTTAAGGTCTAGACTATCTTTTTTTGTCTTTTAATCTGACCACGCAGCATGGTCCATGAAACACCGTAGTCATGAAGATGTGAGGATGTAGGGTTATGGAATAAACTTCCTGGGAGGCTTTTGAGGTTTTGTTTTAGCAAATAGGTCGAAGCAGATTACAAGTATTAAAAATGCATTTGCCTTAGTTGCCTCCCCTATTCCAGCCTCTGTACTCTCTGTCTCTATGGTTTGGATGTGACTAGCTCTCTCTCAACAGCAGGCTTTAACCATATATATATGAACCACCGTAGGCCACTCACAGTTGATATGAGAAATTCTCTGGGACCATTGGAAAGGGGCTCCTTTCCCTCTGAACTCTGTCTCAGATGGGCTGTAAATGAGTTTCCAGGAAAAGTGTTTGCTAAAGTCTCTTGTGGCCAATATGTCTTTCCATTCAAGACTCCAATATATGTTACTGGAAAAGGTTCCCATTATTTTTGTGGCCACAAAGAAAAATTATATTCATAAACTCTTGGCTATGGATGCTGCCAGTGACCAGGCTGCTGAGGTTATTAAAGTCATTTTTTTATATTAAATGAATATAAGAAATTGTAGGTACTTTGGGATGGAAACTACAAATCTAATATACCCCAGTGGTCTTGAAGGAGTATCCTAACTGTCTATGTATTGAGGGTGCAACCTTGAACATAGGGTCACCTAAAGGTTATGTGGCAGAGAATCAAAGATATTTCAGATAGGACTGAGGCATTACTGAATGATAAGAAAGATATTAATCCAAAAAAATCAAGCAATAATTTAGTCCCTTTGTGGATATTCTTTGGAAGACTTCCTGCCAGTGTGTGAGCACTTTTTCAAGGGAAATGCAATTGAATCTTTCTTCTATGTCCTGGCCCCATTTTCATTTTGGCTAGCAAAGTTGGAAGGCTTTGCCATCATGGTGTCTCATAAATATTAAAAACAAGGGCCAGCTATTGACAAAATTCTGTCAGTGCCTAGGAGATCATTCATATCATAAATATATAGACAAACAAACAAACAAACGTTGAGAGCCCACTGTGTGCTAAGAGCTTGGTCAGAGGTGCCACACAAAACAGCCCTCAGCTTTTAGTCATCATTTTCATCCTGTGGTGGCATAGAATCTCAGTGCAGGTGTGTGGGACTTTTCTGGACAGAGGTTCGAGTCAGTTCCTCTCCTGAAAAAGCTGGTTTTATCTGAGCATGGATAAGGGGAGCAACTCCCTTCTCCTTCCAGAGAGAAACCCAGAAAATCCAATGTGGCTGAAAGGTGGAATTTTTTGGGTCTATTTGGACACTTCAAAGCTACCCCAGAGGTAGACGCTCCAGGGTGTCCTTGCCTTCTTCCTGCAATTTACACACCAGGGTTTTAAAACTAGGGGTCCCTGAGTGGGGTGTGCCTTCTCCCATCTCTTCCTGGGAAGGGAATGAAATTCTACACAGGTGAAAAAAATGTAGCCCGAACATATAGGACATGAAGGGGTAAAATGTCACACTGATGTGCTTGGGACTCCTGACTGCTGACGAGTCATTTCATATCGCCAAGTGTTCATCTCTGTCTTTGCTAAATGAGAGCAATAGAACTAATCTCTGATGGGCATGATGTCTATCATAGGGGACAGCGCATGGACCTGGAAGATGTGTCTGTGAAAAGTCTATGTCTATAGTGAGGACAGAGCCTTCAACATGGCCAATCAACAGTCCACAGAGCTACCCATCCAACTGCTGCCACTGTATTCATGGTAGCTCTTGATCAGCCTTCATGTTTCTTGCCATCATAGTGTCTCATTAATATTAAAAAACAAGGCAAAATATCTACTTATATCCAGAGGGACCAAGGAACATGCCCACGGCCCACCTGAGCAGACACTTGATAAACTAGGATATGCTATGTCAGAAATGTTCAAGCTGGTTCAAACGGAACTGGGGCCGGGAAGGGGTGCTCATAAAAGGAAGGGGGAAACCCTGAAATTATCAACCCATAAAACCCCCCAAGTTCTTGAAAATAGACATTTTAAGTGCAGTGAGCTGCTCCATCCTCTGACTCACGGTGCAGAAACCTTGATTCCCTCCATGCTCTATGTAAACTCCTTACCTCCTGGTTACACGGTCAGCATTTCCTCGCTTGCATCTCTTGCCATAGCAACGGCAACAATATGCTGGGCAAGTGAACAGAGAGGAAGAAGGAAATGCATGAAGACTAGCCCAGCAGTCAGGCCTCCAGAGGACTTTTCTTTCTTGCTTTTAGCTTGCTTTGGGCCTCCACAGGCTGGGGCTTTAGCAGAGTTAGATCCACACTATCCTCCTAGTCTTTATGTATATTACGTAGGCACTGGGAATAGACAAGAGTTAAAAATAACCACTGAAATCACAATAGAAACTGTAGAAAGTTGAAACTAAATAAATTATTCCAATGGTTTAAACTTTTTAAAGTCTAAGTTGCAATGAAAACCATTAACTGGGCCTCTGGGCGAATGTGAAGAGATGCTGGCAGATGTGCAGGAGTTAGCTAGAGGGCAAAGGCAATACTCTTCCTCTAAGTTGTCACCACTTTCCTCCCGTAACATCAGTAAGTGAGGTGCTGTCCTGCTCCTCAGCTCACACCATTTGTAATTAAGAAGTACTTTTGGAGAACCCAGTTCAGAGCACAAATAAGGACAAATTGCCTACCTCTGAAGCCGGACTCCCAGCAACAATGTGCTCTCTGGAACACAGGAAGCCAGTGCCAGGGAACAGCACCTCCAGGAAGTTGATCTCTCTGTAGGCTGCACAAGGGTCCTTTTCAGAAACACAGAGCCTTAGCAAAAACCTAGCGCTCAAACTTATCATGCTACTCAACTTTGTGTTACTACGAAATAGCTGACACAGGCTTACACACACACACACACACACACACACACACACACACACACACACACGCAGGGGTGGGGGAATTTGTTGTGGTGTTGTATCTTACACTGAGCAGCCACATAGGGGCATTCTTCTGGTAAGGTCACTGAAGTGTGCTGACACACACTTTTCACGCCTTATAAAATCACAGAGCCACTAGCCTCTCCTTCCTACAATTCAGCTGCCATCATTGCCACCATAGAGACTGAGACTAACACATGGACCTCTTGAGGACACTGCCATATTGAAGTCATAGCATCAAGCTTCCTTTCAATAGAGCTTGGTTTGCCACGTTGCTATTTGCCATTACACAACTGATCCATCACCTACCTTTTTACAGTATGTGGTTTGAACAGAAACCTTAATTCATGGTTTTAAGTGACTGAAACCGAAAATATTGTTACAGAGATTGTAATAAAATTCCAATTAGGATGATATCCTATACAAAATACTAACTTCTTAACAGTACTTTCAGAATCTATCTGGCACTATCTCAGAAATCTGGGACAAGGGCTTCCTCAAGAACCAGCTATTCTACTCCTTGGAATACACCCAGAAGATGCTCCAGTACCAACAGGGACATATGCTCAACCATGTTCATAGTGGCCTGATTCATAATAGCCAGAACATGGAAATAGCCTAAGTGTCCCTCAGTAGAAGATTGGATAAAGAAACTGTGGTACATTTACACTATGGGATACTACTCAGCTATTAAAAAGACGGAATTTCTAAAATTTGTGGACAAATGGATTGAACTAGAAATGATTATAATGAGTGAGTTAACTCAGAAACAGAAAGAGTCAAATGGTATATACTCACTTATATCAGGACACTAGGCCAAGGGGCATGTCCCACGAAAGTCTTCACTTACCAGGAAAGTGGGATAGAGGGGAGGACATCCTATTGGGACTCTAGGTGAGAGAAGCATGGGAGAATGGGGAAATAGAAGGATCCAGAGATTCCTAGAAACCTGTAAGAAGAACATTATGATGGGTGAATCTGGGCCCAGTGGTCCCGCCCAAACTATGGCAGCAACCAAGGACTGTATGTGCAGTAAACATTGAACCCCTACCCAGATCTAGCCAATGGACAGGACATTCTCCACAGCTGAGTGGAGAGAGGGGACTGACCTTCACACGAATGCTGGTGTCCCATATTTGACCATGTCCCCTTGATGGGGAGGCCTGGTGGCACTCAGAGGAAGAATAGCAGGCTACCAAGAAGAGACTTGATACCCCATGAGCATATACAGGGGGAGGAGGTCCCCCTCAGTCACAGTCATAGGGAAGGGGAGTAGGGGGAAAGTGGGAGGGAGGGAGGAATGGGAGGATACATGGGGTGGGATAACTATTGAGATGCAATATTAATGAATTAATAAAAAATTACACCTGCAAAAACAACAAACAAACAAACAAACAAAACAAAACAAAAAACCAATACTTCCAGAATTTGGGGATGAGAAATCTGTGTTCTTGAGATTTTTAATGTTTAAGTAGAAATATAGTTCAAGATATAACCTCAGTCCATGTTTTGGTGGGGAAACCTAGCACCACGGATTCAGAGAGAAAATATTGGTACTATCGACAATACAGCATTTTGGAAAGAGAGATTTAAGATGGATTGGTCTGAGGCAGCGCCCTGGTGTTGTAAGAAGGTCATGCCATGTAGGGAGGCTGTATCACTAAATGTAGCCACATTCAAAGGAGTCAAGTAGAGACTGCAAAATTCAAATTTGGGGGGGAACCCCATCCTACCTATAACACATGCAAACATTCAGTCACCTTTTCTTTAAAAAAAAAATCAAGATATGTATTACTTATTGACAGCTCTGCAAGAACTAGCCCTATCCTGAGTGGGGGGATGGAGAGGCTGAGTGCACTGATGTAACCAAAACCAATTTTAAAAAGGAAGCTGCAGTCATCAGATGGGTGAGGCACATGGATGGTACCCAGCAGAAGGAGGAAGGGAAGGAGAAAGGGGCCTGAAGAGATGGCGAGTTAGTAAGCTGGCCCAAGCTGTGGGCATTCAGACACACACCAGATGGGCACAGGATCTCGGTACAAAAATAACGGTAGCTGATTAATTTTGCTGTTTCTCCGGGGAGTTAGGCCTGCTTAGAGTACAGTGGGGGCTGGGAGATCAACTTCTTTTGGGGGCAGCTCAGTGTCACATTCTGCAGCCTGCTAGATGGTTACCAATCTTAGCTTGAGCCATCGCTTTCGCTCAGTGTCTCTGGGATCCAAAGCGCCCCCATATTTAGATGGGCACTGGCCAACATAAGCCATCTTAGGCTGAGCCAGGATCTCTCTTGCTGCAGCTCTCACCGGTTCATCTCAGCAGTTTTTTTGACGTCACCTGGAAGTATCTTTTTTCCCTCTCCTCTTATATAACAAATTTCTAAATTCTAAAATGTAGAGTTTGTGACTTTAAAATGTTGCATTGTCCCATTTGTCCACTGTTTCTTAAGTGGCATGGTTTTCACATTCTATCCCTCTCCTAGCTGCTTCTGTTTTGTCGGATCTGTTTTTTAAAAAACACCTAAACCAAAGAAGTATTCTCACCTGCTAAATCAGGAGCGCTTCTCTCTGTAAATAGGACAAATAATCTATTAAAATTATCACAGTTTTCTTTTTTTAACAGACAGATGGCTCAAATTTGTGGTCAGGTGGTAGCAGCCAACTGTTGTATAACAAATGACCCCTGAACATAGAAGCTTAAATGCTATCACCATTGTTTCTGATCTAGACGTGATTTGGGTATGCTGCTCATTGGCATGTGTAAGTTAGGGTGTTGGTTGGGACTCTAGAGCCTGGAGATTGATGGGAACTGGACAATGGTTTCTAAGCTCACACACAAGAGCTCGCTGTAGGTGGGGTGTCAGTTCCTCATGACCTCTTTCTGCAGGATCTGACTTCCTTCAATGCCCTTCATTACTCTATTTTGAGAATTATATAGATCTATTTCTGCTATATTCCATTAATCACACAAACCAACTCTAGTAGAGGCGAGAGTCCTTTTAGATACAGCAGCATTCGTTTATTTTAGTGCTTTGAAGCAAAGCCTGAGTGTCACACCTGCTAGGAAAGCACTACTACTAAGCCACATCCACAGCCCTCAGGTGCAGACAGTAACTAAGCGCCGGCTCTGTGTGCTTTCCCTGCTCCCAGTACTAGCCAGCCACTCCATGCAGCATCTTACTTACTGATGTCGAAATCTTCCCAAGTTGATACTATGACCTCATTTGACACTTAAGGCAAGTGATGGGTAGAAATGCTAATAGCTGATGTTCATCACTGAGGTGTGGAAGATTTTGGCTCTAGTACAAAATGCTTCTGCTTCCTTCCCTTTCCTCTTCTGGGCAGGTCATCCTTCCCAATCCACTTTGGCAAATCACTTTGTGACCATAATTAGACAACTTTTCGCTTTACTTCTGCTACATCATTAAGCATGATAAGATCATAAGGTGCCTGTCACTCTTGCTTCATTGTGTGTGACCTCCTTCCGTTCATGCTAATGTCACCAGCAAATTTTCTATTTGTGGACAGGACACAGTCTACAGCAATAATTAAGAATTCAGAATTGACAGATGAATCTAAAACAAGAGACACACTAAGAATAGAATAAACTTTTAGTGACAAAAATGTAATTATCAGCTTGTACTCTGTGCACAGATATGAATGTGCAATTGGACCTGCCTACAGCCATCCAGATCGTTCATGCTCATAAGGAACTGATTCGAGGATTTTAATCTCTTGCGTTTTGCAAAGACATCTCAGAATTGCTGCACCCCCTCCCGTTTTCCATCTTTTGCTCTAACTGTGGGCCTGGGCACCTGTTCACACTCAATCCCAGATCCTATCCCCTGCTGCTAGTCTCTTCTTTCTGCTTTTCAGGGTTCAGGATATGGGAAATGGCTTAGTGATGACTATTGTATGCCCTAGTTAACTTAATGTCTAGGGAGATGGAAGCACATCAGTGTAGGAAGTAACTAAATATTCACGGTTTCTTAAAAACATTTTTTAAAAAATCACTCACCTTGATCCATTCTTTTACTAAACCTTCATCTCTCAATTCTTGCCTTAATGAGGAGAGTACTCGACTCTCCATCCTACATAGAGCTCCGGGCAATGCTCATTCACCCTGATGCTCTGCTTAGCAGCAAGGACTCTGAAAGGCATTAGCTTTTGGGATGGTATCTTGCTATAAAGAGGCAGCATCTTGCCATTCTCACCTCCTGTGTCAGCCTCCTGGGTGCTGGAGCCACAAGCCCACAATACCATGCTCAGCCTCAGGAGGGTTTGGCATCCCTGTATCGCCCCCTTTTTCAGCTTCGGTCCCTATGATCCACCAGCAATATGGAAGCAGGGTTGCTTTTTCAAGTATGACTTACAGTTTCTCGTAGAAGGGAGAAGGCAGTTTCAGATTTAACCTCACTGTTTTCTCATCCTGTTAAGTATAGTGTGGCATCACCAGTCCTGCAACTTGTAGGATGTATGCAGGAAAACTCAGAAATGTAGACATTGCAGCAAGGAAATGGGGAAGAAAAGCTTAAAATCCACGCAGCTGTTAGATAATGTGAATCTGGGTTCAAGAGAAAGGGGAAGGTGACGAGGTGGCGAGAAATAGTGAAGGCAGGACAGGGACGGGAGGCCAAGATGGGGAAAGGTGTGAGGCTTTAGCCATACTGAACCATGGGAGAAACCAGGCCCATTCTAAGAGAAATAAGGTAGACCAGGGAAGACTTCATTCATTTATTTTCTATTCGTTGATAGTGAGGACCAAGAGAGAAAGGGGTGAGGTAGAGTAATGCAGAGGTGAGAAAATGAGGCAGAGAGGGCCCTGCGGACAACTCCCAACACTCACCACAGAATTCTGCAAGAAATCAAGAACTTCTTTCCCTACCTTACCCTGCCACAAATAAACTCATTCATTCACTTGCTCACTCAGCATCTTCCAAATGTCTGGAGTCATTCCAGCAGGGGATCTAAGGCACTAAAATGAATAAGATGTTTCTGTACTTACTGCACCACCCAGCCCCCAGGGTGCCGTGACAAGGGAAGGGGACTGGGGCTGGATGTTTATTGAGCTGGCATGGAGATATTATAATCAGGATGGGTTATTGCTATTCCTCACGTTTTCAGCCATAGTCTCCTTGCTCTTGGTAAGATAGGAACGAGGGCAGGGGTGCCACAGCAGGAAAGGAAAAGCAAGTCTTTTAGGTTCAGAAACATTCTTTAAAACTTAGTCGATAGCTGCTAGGAGACCCAACTTTTGCAACCCCCCAAATATATAAAATAACAACAACAACAACAACAACAACAATAATAATAAATGCAGGAGCCAGTTCTACTGTCTTAAAGATCCGAGAGCTCAAGTGACCAGGCTGCAGCACTAAGGGCTGAGGGTGGGCGCCCTCTGTTTTAGGACCCAGCTTGTTAGTAGGGAAGGGCTAATTAGGAGCTAAAGGGAGCCATCTGTCTCACTTTCTGGTTCCTCTGAGAAGCAGCAGTCGCTCAACACAAATGTCCATCTTCTTCCACCCCTCTCCACGCGTTCTTAGCATGGACAAAGAGCAAGCAGGTTACCAAGTCTGTATTCCCCATGCACCACAGCTAGTGCAAGGTCTGATGGCCAGAGCCAGTTGGGAATGGGTAATGGAATACATCTGCTCTACAGACAACCGTGAAGCTGTCAAAGGCAGACAGACCCCGGTGCTGGGTAGAGCACGGGGGAATGCCTCTAGCCAGTGTCCCAAGGTCAGGGTGAGTGGGGACTGTCTGAGCAGACTGAGTAGCAGAGCACAGCAGCAGGGCAAGGGTGAAGGGCCATAAGTCAAGTCATGTGGCTACCACGCAGGAGTGAGACAGGAGGCTGTAGTTACTGCAATGCCTTGTGAAGATCTAACCAAAGCCTGCCAGCCCTTGCACACACAAGGATCCCTCAAATGCTGGGTGGGCGATGGCATGGAGTTTGCATTCTCAACTCCCACACGGGTGCACATGAGGAGCTTGGACAATGGCTGGTTCTGTGAGAACTGTTACAGGCTGATTTCCATTCTCTGGTCTTTCCTAGTGTCACATCGTTGTTCCTAATCACACCCAAACCTGTGCCACACTAGGAAAGTACCTTTCCTCAGACTGTAGATGCCAGCCCTTATAGAAGAATCCAGGCATAGGAAGTGAAACTTGGTACAATACGAAATTTAGTATTAACACCCCGGGCCTTAATAACAAGCCACAACACACAGATTCTGTATTTGACATATAGAAACATCTCCCCTATACATATGTGCTTACACAGTATTCCTTAAGGTAACCAAGAACTTCACGTGGACCAGGGAAACAGGTCAATGTTTTATTTACACATCATGATTCACACTGCTGGGTGCAGCTGCCCCCTGGTGGAAGTGGGCAGCGGTTTCAGGGCTGCCACAGCAGCCAGGCTGTGTGTGGGTGGCTTGATGCTTCTAGAGTCTTTCCACTGCTTGCTCTTCAGATCCACCAGTGATTCTGTCACCTGTGGAAATCTCATCATCAACACTTTTCTCTTTCTACACACTGACCAGAGCAGGTCAGCTAACCACTTGTGTGAAAACATCTGCAGTGGGTAAGAGCAGGCACCCCGAGGCAGGCTGTGACTGGCTGGGTTTGAATCCAGCTGGCACACCGACTCCTGCCTTGGCCCGTGGCGAGCTGCTGAGCCTCTGCGTTCCTTCATGGGCAAACAGGCAGTCTACCAAGAAGTCTTCATAATGGCCGCAGGCTGGCTAAGGCTTGTGCAACATGGAAGTTACTCTACAAAGATTTGTTTTATAGTATTAAAACACTGTGACAATCAATTGACTGAGAGTGCCTGAAAAACTTTTCAATGAAGAGTACAAGCTAGTAAGGAAATTCTGGTTAAAAACAAACAAAACACAATGGCTGTCACTAAAATTAACTTTGAATTTGGATGATTCACACACAGGACAGTTTGCCTCAAGGGCAAGTGGGCCAACCTTGCCTCAGACGCATTTTATTTATTTAAGAAATTTGAATTATTTTATGTGTACTTGTGTTTTCTTCGCTGGATGTGTGTCTGTGTGCAGCACACATGCCTGCTGCCTACAGAGGCCAGAAGAAGGTGTCAGAGCCCCTGGACCTAAAGTTACAGACAGTTATGAGTTGCCATGTGGATGCTCAGAAGTGAATCCAGGTCCTATGAAAGAACAGCCAGTGCTCTCAACCACTGAAATATTCCTTCAAATCTGTTTTAATGGCCTGTTCACACATTGCAAAGGTGGATAACGAGAAACCTTATTATTTAGTTATATTTAAATCATTATAAAGGAAAAACGGTGGAATGGACTGATTACCCTTTAGTACAATTGTCTGCCATAGTTTTTTCAAAATAAAAAATCATCCAGGTGGTGTTCCTTGCTTACAGCACAAGATTTTCAAAGTTGTTTTTGAAAAATGGAATGAGCCCACCTTATTATTGTGTCTCAGCTCAACTATTTAAGAATGAAGCAAGTGTCGGGTAGTGGTGGCGCACGCCTTTAATGCCAGCACTCAGGAGGCGGAGGCAGGTGGATCGCTGTGAGTTCGAGGCCATCCTGGTCTACAAATTGAGTCCAGTACAGCCAAGGCTACACAGAGAAACCCTGTCTCGAAAAACCAAAAAAAAAAAAAAAAAAAAAAAAAAAAAGAATGAAGCACTTAGGGTTTATTGTCCAAATGTGACTTAGTAATTAGTGTTATTTACCTTGGAAGTAAAATGTGTTGGAATTAGTCCCCTCGCTCCTCAACTCATAAGTTCTGTGAGTTTTTCTGAACATGTTCCTGCCTTAAACAGTAAAGGAAGTGATAAAACTTACTAAGCAGACTCTTTATATCAAACTGGACATGCTAAGAACAACAAGAAGTCAAGGCAGGAGGACACCCCTACCCTCAGGCAGTGAGGCACATCTCATGTGTCCTCGGCATCTGAACCTCCCACTCTGGAGGGCCCCGCTTAGCTCTGATGGGGTTCCTGGCTTCCTCCCGTCTTATCAGCCGCGGCTCCTCAGGAAATAAGGTGCAAAGCTCACCTCCGCTCCTGAAACAGCACCGGTCTGCTTGCAACACAAGAAAGGTTTCACAATGAGAAGGACAACATTTATTCATTCAACAAACATCATGTGCCTAGTAGGGCCAGATGACTCTACTAGTCAGGACACATGGCATGTAAGCTGCAAACATAAAGCTGTATGACATCAGTTAATGGTATTCCCATGTGTCACTGAATGAGTGACAGCTTTCAGTGTTTCATTAAATGCATATTGGGAGGCTGTCCACAGCGGATGACATAAACAGTGAAACCACAAGTGCCAGAATTGTTACCAGTGGAGCTTTAGGCTGACAGCGGATGTTGATGATGTCAGCAGTGGGCTTCATGCCTGGTTGTGTGACGATCTAACAAAGTCAATTCGAATTCTGAGACTTGGGTTTTCATTCGCTAAGTGAGCCAAATGAGCAAACCATGAAACGCTGATTATGAGTCCAAATATTTCATGGCATGCGAACAGCCCTGACTTCTCCATCAGTGACACCCGATGTGGAACACTGGGTAGCCCTGAACACACTGGGGTCCGCACAGCTTCTGGGGCCCATCAGCCTCCTGGAGCAGAGCGGCAAAGGGGAGGCTGGCGAGCAGCAGGGCTACTTTTTCATCTCCAGGATGGCCCCTCCCGGTCCACGGTTCTTAGCACTGCAGATGTTGCAGTACTGCGCGGGAGCATTCTGAAAGGGAACAAAAAGCACGGGTTAAAACAATCATCTGCTTTTCCATTCAGAAATAGGATGGTAGCATGGTTCAGGGAGTTGAGGGCTCTGAAGCAATGAGCATCTTTCCTTGCTCTGTAGAAGACTTTTTGATTCAGACAGGATTCATTCTTCTCTGCTCTGCAAGGCAAAGGACACCAGGAGCTGGGGAGATGGCTCAGTTGGTAAAGTACAAGCACGGGGACATGAGTTCAAGGCCCAGAACCTATGTTAAAAAACAAAACAAAACAAAGAAATGGATGTGGGGGCACGTGCTTGTGACCTCAGTGCTGGCACATGTAGACAGGTGGGTCCTTAGGCTCCTGTCAGCCAGCCTAGTCAGAGGGTCCTTGGTCCCAGTGAGAAGAGCCTGTTACAAAGGGGACAGCTCCTGAGAAATGACATCTGAGGCAGTCACCTGGCCTACATGTATGTACAAACACATGCACATATACACACAAATGGAAAGGTGCATGGGGGTGGGGGAGGGTTGGCACCACAGCAGAGCCAGCTTTGTGTAGCCTGGGGTAATAGCAGCATGCCATACAGGGCAGGCTGAGAAAACACCACGGGTTTCATAGTGTTTATTACCGCACAGCCCACCCACGGGTCATCATGTCAATAGCTTGAATTCACTCAACTGGGTACCCTTTTATGTTAAGGATAGTATACTGTAAATGTCACATTTGAAAAGTAAGCAATATACCAGTGTGATAGAAAAAAAAAAAAAAAAAAGACAGCTGGTCACAGAAGATTCCAGGACTTCCTTCAGATACCAGAATCCACAGATAATCAATTCCTTCTGTTCTGATTAGTTTTTTAATTTTTTCCCTCTCAATTTGACAAGAGTTACACCATCAGAGAAGAGAGAACCCCAGCTGAGGGACTGCCTCTATTACACTGGCCTGTGGGCAAGTCTTTGAGGGGATTTCCTTAATTAAGAGTTTAGGTGGGAGGGTAAAGGCCTGCAGTCAGTATGACCAGCAGGCAGGCAGGCCTAGGGCATGCAAGAAAGCAGGCTGGACAAGCAAGTGTCCATGTTTTGCCACGGTCTCTGCTTTCATTCTTGCCTCGATGTTCCTGCCTTGGCTCCACTCCATTGACTGTAACCTGTCAGCAAATGAACCCTTTCCTGGCAAAGTTGGGGTTTGTTAATGTTTTATGAAAGTAACAAAAAAGCAAACTAGAACATCTTTATATACAAAGGCAAATAATCTATGCATAGCCCTTATACTTAAGATATTTCTGGTTACTTACAATACCAAACACAATGAGACACTGTATATAGTTACACTGTTCTGTTTAGGAAATAAATACAGAGAAGGAAAAGTCTGTACACTTAGTACAATGTAGCCTTTCTCCAGTACTGCTGATGCAGGGATGGCTCAATCCAGGGATGCAGAGCCCTGGGATTCAGCAAGCTGCACAGAACCAAGTTGTCTATTAGAGCTAAGAAAGCCAGGGCTGTAGGACATGGACTCTGGCCATGCTCACTCTGATTATGTCTACTTCTTTTTGGCTGGCGGGTGGTGGGCTGAGAACTTACCATGCTTGGCATGGGCAGGCACTCCTTGTGGAACATGTGCCGACAATGGAAGACCACCACGCTGAAGGGCTTCGCTGCATCTGCAGGGGGAGAGGACAGAAAGAGAACTCAGCGTAACAGTAGCCTGGGAAACAGTTAAGCCAGCCTTGAGTGGGTTTCCCAGCGGCAGGCTGCATGTGAAGAGGGGTGCTTACAACGCACCCGGAGGAGTGAAGAGCTAGGGAGAATGGAGAATCACTGTGCTACCAACTACAACTTACAGTCTACTTTCTTGGCCTCAGCATCAGTTATCAAAATGACAAATGTGGGACAGTTTTCAGCAGATGTAGCGATGTTTAACTGAAAACTATATGTATGTGTCCCTCTGTGTGTCCTGACCACAGTTCCAACTGCCACAGACTGAAATCAAGATTGTTTGAATGAAAGTTTTCAGTCCACTTGACCTTTGCCAGGGTCTCTCACTGAGGCCAGAGGCAGAGCTGGGTCAGGACCCCAGGCTCTCTCATTTCCTCTACTTCTCTCTGTCACGTCCTCTCATCTGCTTCTGTTGTGTGGACAGATTAGTTCTGGTGAGATCTAGTGCCTACCACAGGAGAGGCTGAAGATGGAACTTTACAGGGAATTTGTGGCCTCTTTCCACCAAAACACAACCTAAAGAGCCTTGGTTTGCAGAAGCATTGAAAACCCAAACCTGCTTCCTCGGGAACAGAGCATGTGTGGAAGGAACAACTTCCCTTGCTCCTGTGCTGTGGAATGCACAGTTCCTAACACAGTTGCTAACACATAGTTTCTGACACCGGTTCCTAACACAGGTGCTAACACACAGTTCCTAACACCGGCCACCTGAGAACAGCCACACCTTGTGCTTCTCCATGCTGAATTTGCATCTGATAGTACCCAGACAACTACACTTTGATTTCGACTTTCAAATTATGAGTTTGCTTTTGTCATGTCTGAATTATCTTTTGAAACAGAACATTTTATCATTATGACAATCTATCAAGAAAGGGCCAGAAGCTTCTATCCTTGAGTGGGTCAGTCAAATCTGATGCTGAGCTCAGTTTCCATTAAAATGGGTTATGGTCCCGGCAGCTAGAACTATAGTGAAGATGAACACGCTCATCAACTGCCGCCAGGTACCCACATGGATCTTCCCACTTATAACAGAAATATGTGCACGGACGGTAAGTTTTCATCTGCTTTGCTTTACTCTTGAAGCTTCTCAAAGAACAGCCCATCACTGGATCCCTTAGCGCCACTTTGCTGGAAGTACTGGCTTTCAGGCCCGCACTCCCTGAGCTCTGCAGCCATGGCAGGGCCAGCACTGTGGGCTCCTGCAGGGCTCCCAGGTGCAGATACCCCCTGCTTTGTCGGCAGCACCAACATTCACAGGAACAGGAACGGGCTGAAATCCTTCAACTGTGAAGCCATAGAATTTTCAGGCTGTCATTAGCTCATTTCGCATCTTAATTCCACTCATCATGAACATGTGCTTGTAAAATGATTTCCCTTCTAAGCATCTTACCTGTGGGGAGGATGGGAGAAAGGCATGCTTCACAGATATTCTCTTCTGTAAGAAAACACACACACTACAGGTTAAGCGCCTTTCCATTTGCTCGGCCTTGCTGGAAAACATGGTATGTGGTTCTGAATGTTATTTCAGTTTTACCCACCATCGACCAGAACACCTTTCATTTGGGTTCGGTGCATTTTTTTCAGTAACGACAAAGAGTCAGCTACGAGGATTTTCTTGCAGCCTTCCCGAAGCAGAATCTAATGGACATGTTTAAAGAGAAAGGCCATTTAGTAACTCAAGTATCGGGAGTGTCTACCTGAGGAATCAGAAAACATCAGAGGCACTTATGGTCTCTGTTTTGTCTGCCAAACACTGTCAAGTAAGCCAGGCATTATTTTTAGCCATTTATTCTTTTATGACCACATTGTGGCATTAGTAGAATACAAACTTCAAAGTCTTGCCAAGACCTTGCACTAAAATTTTATTGCTATCTCACAGGTTTCTGGACTTTGCATGTGGTTGCCATGGAAGACCATGGTTGTTTGCTGGCATGTTGGTTCTTAAATGACCCACAGAGTCTGACCTTCAGATCTTTGCACAGGACAAAACTTGTCATTCCAAAGCCATCTTCTCATTTAATAAATCCACTGACTCTCTGACAAATGCACTGGGTCCATCAAGAGTAAGGCAGTAGAAATGGAGAAATGTGCAGAGAAGCCTGTGACAGACTTGTGCCTGTGGTCACTGTGTGTGCTCCAGGGCCGCTTGGCTCTCTTCACAGTGATGTCACTCTCAGTTCTAAACCTAGATGTGCGATTTTCTTCCTCAAGTGTAAATTCACACCACTGGGAATGGGAGTCAGGGCAAGCCACCAAGGCCCTCCATGGCAACCACACACAATGGCCTGAGTTTCCACGCAAACACCAAGGACACCAGCCTGGGTGACTCCAGCTAGAGGCTGCTCCCACACACGTGACAGGACACATTCCTGACCAGAACTGATGATTATAGTTCTGCCTCTGTGGCTTCCAGTATTTGGCTGTTACAAGCAAGACTGCATGATTTTAATATTCTTACGTTTATTTTGATACTACTTGTGGAGGGCCTTTCCTCCTCCTTTTTCATCCTTTTTATGAAAATATCTCTCTCTCTAGGTATCTTCCTGGCCCAGCCTCCCACATGCTAGGGTTATAGGTGTGTGACATACTACTTAGATTAACTCCCCTGTCAGATGCTACTAGAAATGTAATATTTTTTGGTTTTATTTAGTAAAGATGTTAAGGTTTTTAATAGAAATCATTACAGCATACAGAAAGAAAAAGCAACACACCAAGAAAGTTATCTATAAAATATTGATACGGGCAAACTTTCAGAAAATTGGTGAAGGGGTACATGAGGCTGTTGGCTTCCAACATCAGCTAGTAAGCTCATTCTCAGCTCCTCCAGTGTGGGACTCAGGAGGCGATGTGACACTGGCCGGGACACACTGCCTGGGCAGTAATGGGTGGAGGGCACAGCCTGTGAACAGACACAGGCCACAGCTGCAAGGAAACAGCAAAGCCTGAGGACTAAGCATTTTCTAAGTAGGTGCACCTTGCCTGCTCACAAAGTATTTGCTAGGAACACTGTCACTTGCCAAGAGTCAAGAGGCCCTGATAAGAACCACTGCAGTGATACTTTCTGGCTTTTCAATCAACACCCAAGGCTCTACGCAAGAAAAAAATATGAGAAATTCTAGGTGCCACCGACATGATCTGGAAAGGTAGTTATGAGAAAAGAAAAGGCTACTGGCCCGATATCTACAAGGATTTCAGACAACCAAGGGAGGCCAGTGATGGAGGGCCCACAGTGCACCGCTGTGCGAGCACTCTCTCTTTTGTGCTGGCTTCCCTCTGCCGTCACTTTCAGAACTGAAATCCAGTTTGAACTGTTAAACAGAAGCCAAAGAAGAGGTAAGTTTGGCTCATGAGTGGAGCGGACATAGAGATGGACTTTTAATGAAAAGGGCATTGCGACCACAGAAGCGATGATGGAATGGGAAGACTATCAGAAAGGGTCAGTTCCTTACCAGGGACAACAACATGAATGGAGTCTCAGGAGGAAGAAGAGGTTTCCCTTCACACATGGGATGGAGTTGCAGGCACAGGACAACCATAAAAAGTCCCCAAACAAAGGAAAACACCTGACTCTTATTTCCTTTTGGGAGGTTGTGGAAGTGAACATGGGGACAGAAACATGAAGGAACCAGGTATTAGGCCAGGGCATATAAAATCCCAGCACAGTAAGCTTAGCTGTCCCAGGGACATCTTGCAGGGTGGGTGGTCTGGCCTCTCAGAGTGATGAGCGTATTAAAGGGACAGGCCTACGATCTAACAGAAAGATCTTTGTATTATGAGATCTGGTAGTCAATGAGAGTCACTATTATCAACCTGGCTTAGTAATTCTTCTGGCTTAAGAAAAAATGCTGTCTTCCCTCAACTTCCTAACATTGTTTCTATCTCAAAAAACACTTACTGACATTCTCAGAGGGAACAATATTACCCTTTTAGAAGTCCTCCTTCCTTATGGAATGTCCTTCTAATCTCCCCAGCCTATCCACATTAAGGCCCAGCTTCCTCCCTCATCCTCTCTGCCGTCCTTGTTCCTCTCCACCTCCCTTCATCATTTGTTCTGAAGAAGCAGGCTCCATCTGTACAATCAATGCCCATATTCTATGGGGAAGTTAAATGAGAACATACTCATGGTGCTGCCACCTGACAGGAGACTTTAGATTTGCTCCTCATTTTCTGCTTCCTCTACAGCACATCCCCATGGAAAATAAAAGGAACACTCGGCCTCGCAGGCAGGTCACAAAACAACTAAGAAGCACACGTCAGGGGAATCACTATGGCTCCTGAGAAACAGCTGTTGTGGGGAGTGCAGAAACACTGGCAAGTCTCTGCAGTTTCTATTTGAAAAGACTCTCAGCACCAGGGTTTTGCTGGCATCGCCTTGTTCACTTTGCACGTGCTTGACCTTGGAATACAGATGCCAGCTACCTGGCCTCCAAGCCCTGTGATTTTTCTCACTTCCAACCTGGCCATGGTCATTTGTGTTGTGTGAGACTTCAATTCTACTTGGAAAGCTTTACTCTTGTTTGACTATTTCTAAAGATGACAAAGTGCAGAGAGGGGAAAAAATGGGAAAGATAAATTCAAAGGTCTTCTTTTCAGCTTAAAAAACAAAACCTTAAAATCATGACTGTACTTAACTTGTAACAGCACAAAGTATATATGCACTGAATGGGTCAAGAAAGAGACGGACGGCCTGGCATAGGCCATCGGCATCACTTAAATGTGGAAATAATTTATAAAATCCTATTTCAGGAATTTGCAAGCGTAAAAATTATCTAAAGAAAAACACAGACAGGTTAGATAATATGAGTGAAAATGAAAATTGTGTCCCTCCCCCCAAAAAAGACAAGAAGAAAGAAGTTTAATTTCTATAAATTGACTTGTGTCTTCAGTTTTAAGGAGCAAGTCACAACTTCAGCAAATGTTAGTACAGGAAGATGCTTATGTGGCCCTGACATGATGAGAGTGCAGCTGGGGAAGGAGGCGTCACTGCATCACCCGCTGACTTCCACAGGCTCAGGCTTCAGATCACAACAGTGACGCAGGGGCTCCGTCCAGGGCTAGGTCCCCACAAACAGGCTCTCTGTCCCTCTTGAAGTGTTGCCAAAGAGAGAAGCTGGGACGTGGTCCTACTTGGCAGATGTTTACGGCTGTTTGTTAGGCTAATGCGGTCCTGGATGAAAACGGCACGGCCTTCCCCCTGAGGGCCTGAATGTAAAACCTGGTCAGGATCTCCCCACACCAGCACATCATTACCTTCTGGAGCCCCAGTCTTCTACTCTAAGCAGTGGGGCTAATGCTAATTATAGGCCCAGTATGGACCTACAATGTCTGTCAAATAAGACTGGCAGAAGCAAAGTGGTTAGTGACAAAAGTGCTGAGTCCAGTTTCCCTAACTCACCTGTCCCTGCTCACCTGAGCAGTGGACACACTCAACTGTTAGGTTAGAGAGTAGGAAATGGTAACATCAGAGCTGTTCAAGTTTCCGCACAACTACTTCCTTCTCTTTCAATTAACAGCTGGCCGGCACATTTCAGTGCCCACACTATTTCAAAATGCTGCATTATATGTCTCCCCTTAAAGAATCCTCTGTCCTCAAGGCCCAGCCTTTTTAAAAAGACCGTTGAGAAGGTGTGGCAGTGCGCTCTGATGCAGGACCCTGGACCTTTACGTCTGCCATGTCTACCACTTCATATCGTGGACTTCATATTCGTGGACATTCATGGGGTTTAACACTTCCCTCAAATTTGGGGGATTTATGGAGTTGCATTATTATTTTAGACAAGAAGATAAATTATAGCTTTATGAAACAAACAATAACGACAATACAGTGAAGTAAAAGTATGTCTGTGATAAACCTTCTGTGAGCTGCGAAGGGTCCACAGAGACCTGGGGTTTTACCATGATCCCAATAGGTTGTTTAGGCAAAGTATGTAAACAAATGGCCACTAATATGGTAGGAGAGAAAGTCCGCTTCTGTCAGAGGTCTAGGGAGGGGAATAGGGCAGAAGAGGAAGGAACAGGAAGATACAAGTGAGGGGATTATAGGATGCAATGTGAATAAATTATAATTTTAAAAAATTAGCAACCTTTCCCTTTGAGAGAGAGAGAGAGAGAGAGGGGGGGGGGAATGTGTGTGTGTGTGTGTGTGTGTGTGTGTGTGTGCGCGCGTGTGCGCGCATGCGCGCGCGTGCATGCGTGCGTGTTTGGGGCAGCACTAGTGTAGTGGTTTCCCTGGGTCTGCCCTTCCCTTTCTCACTCCTTTCTCTTCCTGAGTAGTAGTTCTTCTATCCAGACAGTGATGGGTAACAATAGCTCTCTAGAACCATTGGTCAAAAAATCCTGGACCTCCCTAAATCTCTAGCCAACTGCATATTTACATAGAATAAGGAAAAGCTCTCTATGCATTTATAATTAAGAAGATGCTGATTTACCAGCTGTCTTAGAGGCTCCTTTTTTTTTTTTAATGTTCAACATTTATTTTTATATCTAATACTTTGTATTTTCAGCCGGCTCAGAACTATGCAAATGTGCTCATAGAAAGTGACAGAAGAGTGAGACTGCAGCAGTGTGTGTGAGCTGTGCGACAGGAACACAGCACAGTGAGGGATGCGCCAGGTGCTTCTGTTGGGTATCATCTTTGGAGGGGCTTGGTAACAGGAGCATGGTTTCACCACAAAAGCCAGCTCCAAGACCAGTGTAAGAAAGCCAGCATCAGACAGCGGTGCCACAGAGGCCTACAACACTCAAGCCTCCAGCATGTGCTGCTCCACCTCACACAGGCAGGCCACCAGGGCACAGTGTTACTCAGGGGATTACATGGTTGTATACTGGTACCACTTCCCCCAAAGCCCATGTTCAAGCCCAAGATGGCGGCTTCCTTGTCTGGACCACTGTTCTGTATACCTAGGGAGCTGTCAAAGTAGGCACTTCTCTGTTCCCTCCTTCCCCCTACTAGTCAGTTCTTAGATTCTTATTCTCATTCCCCTTTTCTTTCTCCCTTGAATAATCTCTCTAGGGTTATCTGAAAACCTCCAAGGCTATTGGCATAACTACCAGCATAAGGCTCGGCTCTGCAGAATGGGGTCTCAGTCTCTGCCTCAACATAACACACACTTCGCTAACTAACCCCATCCCTACACTGCGCTCCCAAGCGAAGGTTCTTGGACTGTCTACCCCAATCTACAGAAAAGACCTTCTCCTTTCAAGGCTGCCTTCCAGCCATACCAGAGCTCCCTGAGGACCAGGAAGATGCTGGCATTTCCTTTGTAGTTCCCCTGTCTGCACCAGCCATCTCCCAGAGTCCATTGGTTAATCCCATAAGGCCCTGGCTTCTTAATTTCTCACCTTTACCCCCAGCCCACTCTCCAACACCTTCACCACGACTATAGGGTGTTAACGTAACAGCGTCACTGCAGAGCAACCACCGTACCCCTCGAAGTCCTCACTGACTCTTGGTGCCATCACTCTGAGTTGAGCAGGCAGTGCTATACTTAGCATCCCTCACAATGACAAGTGACCTGGCAAATCTGCACTGTAGTTTTCTTCTTACAACCTGAAAAATGTATACTGCTTCCAGAAAAGCAAGTGTATCTATAACAACAGCTACAACACGTGCTTTCAAGTGACTGTAGACAGGATAATCTGCATTTTAAAAGTAAATGTATTTTTTCTTTTGAAAAATTCATTTATTATAACTTATCCACATTACATCCTGATTGTCATCCCTCACTCTTATCTTCCCGTTCCCGCCCTTCCTCCCTCTTCCGCCCTATCCCCTCCCCTAGACCTCTAGAAGGGGGAGTGCCTCCTCTCCACCGTTTGACCACAGTCTATCAGGTCTCACAAGGTTAGCCTGCATCCTCTTCCTCTGTGCGTTAGTAAATGTATTTTAAATAGTTTTGGATACCTAAGGATTCTGAGACAAACTTATTGTTCAATTCTTTCAAAGAAAAAAGCTAGGATGTGCAGAAACTAGAATATTATTTATTTTATGAGAAGAGTGGGTTCTGATTTCCTTCCTTCTGTTTTTGGTTTTTTGAGACAGGGTTTCTCTGTGTAGCCTTGGCTGTCCTGGACTTGCTTTATAGACCAGGCTGGCCTCAAACTCACAAAGATCCACCTGCATCTGCCTCACTGAGTGCAGAATTACAGGTGTGCACCAACATGCCTGGCTGGGTTCTGATTTTCTTATCACAAATTTTGAACTAAAAGTCCAATAAATAGTATTATTGTACCAGTCAGAAAAAAACACTGAATTGATCCCGTGTTCAGGCATGTTTCAGACAATGGATTCCTTCAATGGCTGCAAGGAAAATTACTTGAGTATGTAAAGACATACTTTATTCTTCCAAATTGGACACTATTTATTTCCTCTAAGAACATTTTTTTGTGATCGATTCAAACAGTCTTTGTCATTACTATCTCGGCCTCTTCAGTGCTGCGCTGTACTTACGCACAGTGAAGAATGCTTCTCAGTAGTAAATATGGCAGCTTGCTGAGGCTGAGGACGCTTCAGTTTCTACATATGAACAGGTCTCCAAATACCGAAGTGCAAAGTCTGCCAGGCAGCTAAATGGGTTAGAAAAACTTATCTAGAGATGGGTGAACCTACTCACTCAGACACTCATCTGTCTAAGGGTTCTTACCTGCAAGTTATAATCTTGCAGAATTTTCACCAAGGAATCTCTCAAATTGGGAATCTCCATCCCTTCCTTAATACGGTGGATCAGTAAGATGGGGTCCACATGTGTGCCAATGTTGTTTAACAAGCCAGTAATAAATGCTGCAAAACATCACGTAAAATAACACATGAGCAGTAGCAGAATGCACTTTATTTGTTCTCAGTCACCTTTAGATCCAAAGTACCTGAGCCTACGTCCTTCAGTGAGGATCAAGTAGGGTGAGTTTCTAAGCTCTCAAGAGCCAATCCTCCTGAAGTTTCACCCACACTCTTAAGAACTAGCTTCCTCTGAGTGCCACCAGGCCTTCCCATTCAGGAGACATGGTCAAATATGGGGCACCAGAGTTCGTGTGAGCATATACAGGGGGAGGAGGTCCCCCTCAGTCACAGTCATAGGGGAGGAGAGTAAGGGGAAAATAGGAGGGAGGGAGGAATGGGAGGATACAAGGGATGGGATAACAATTGAAATGTAATATGAATAAGTTAGTAAAATATATTTAAAAAAAAAGAACTAGCTTCCTCTAGGACATAAAGGAGAAACTGAGACCATTTTAAGAAAAGGGAAATGATCACACCTCTCAAAATGTTTTTTTTTTTTGTTGTTGTTAAAGTGCAACTAACATGGAGAACTTGTGATCACTCTGCTGTTACGTACTTTAATGTTTTACAAGGTTGGTATACACTGTGCTTTCCTTCAATAGACAGAGAAAATGAGGTACTTAATTTATCCAGAGCCACAAAGCTCATGAGTAACGAACAACCACAACCATGTTAGATACCTTGTAGTTTTGGAGAAAGTCTTCGAGGTTGACTTTAGATGTAAGCTACTTACATGTATGTAGTGGATATAAACATGTTTTTGTTTTGATCCCAAGTGTTGGGTGGAGAACAGACTTGTGAGAGAGCAGGTGTTTATCCACTAGAAGATGAACCACTTCGTGTGGGGGCTTGGTTTTTGCCAGCTGAAACACATCTTAGTACAGACTCTTAGGGGGTGGTGGTGGTGGTGGTGGTGGTGGTGGTGGTGGTGTGTGTGTGTGTGTGTGTACACATACATACATACATACACATACACACACATATGCCCAAAACAGGAGGTGGGGACATTTTGGGTATTGGTATTATTTGTCTGTTCATCGCTCGCTCCACGTTGAGATGTTCCTAGAGAGAACCGCTCCAGAGAACATTTTGGGGTTCTGGGTTCCAGCAGCAACTCTGGTGCAATTGCTAGTCTGCTGAAATCCTGCTGACTACGACAGGGGAATCACTCCCAGGAACTGAACTCAACAAGGTCTACTTCTCCTGTTCCCATTAACCTCTTTTCTCTCCCAGGTGGGCTGGAAGGGAGGTGTAATTATTAAGGAACCCCATATAAAGCAGGATTGGAAAAGGTTGAAGCCTACACATGTGAACAGAGCCCCCTAACTTAAAGACACCTGCCCTCAAATCACAACAAAGCAGCAGGGGGATGAGAGAGCTGGTGCGGTAGCCCAGCTCAGCAACAGCACTTAGGGAGCCCAGGTCAGTGCTGATGAAGTGGGGCTGGAAAGTGGCACTACTGCAATCCCAACCCCCAGAGCTCCCACTCCTGGATTTATAGACGATGCTGCATATTAAAGCTTTGTTACATTGATTTGTTTATTCCTTTACATTGATTTACGTGTGTGTTTGTGTGTGTTTGTGTGTGTGTGTTATTCATCACTCCACTTCGAGATGCTCACTCCAGAGAACGCTTTGCATGTGTGTAACACACAGAGAGAGGTACATTCATGTGTCACTGGGTACACATGTGTGAGGTCAGAGCACAACTTCAGGGAGTAGTTTCCTCCACCGTGTGGGTCTTCCACCAACCCAGCTGGCCACAATTTCAGCCTGATGTATCCTGAGATTACCATCCCTCACATAACTGGCTGTCATCTAGACTGACAAAAAGATCTACAGTCCAATGGCCTTGCTGCTTACGTGGCTTGTCGATGGAATAGAGAATCAGATCCTCCCAGAGCTCTCCGTCGTCTTGCTCCTTGGCAAACTCAATGGCTTTGTCAACATCGTGTAATTCCTCCATGATCATCTTGAGGGCGCTTCGGCTGTTTCCCATTCGGCCTGGGTGGGTGAGGAGGTGTGCAATGCTTTATTCATTGTAGTTGGTTTGCAAAGTTCAACAGGTAACACTAATGCAGACTTTCTCATGTGATTCTACCATTTCCCATCCCTTTATTGAGCGCTCATGTTGTGCGCAGTACTCACAGAGGCTGCTACGTGAATGACGTCATTTGACCTTATTACCATTCTAGGCAGGATGCTTTAGTAAAATATCCCAACTTTATTTTTTTTACAAATTTGTATTTATATTTTACCACTAATTTTATCCTTATGGGTGTCTTCATTGTATGTATATCTCTGTACCATGTATGTGCCTAGTGCCCATGGAGACCCGAAGATCATATCCCCTTGAACCAGAGTTAGAAAACTGCAGTGAGCCAAATGTGTCATGTGATTGCTAGGAACTGAATCTGGATTCTCTGGAAGATCAGCAGCAATTAATTGTTCTTAACTGCTGAGTCTTCTATCTAGCCTAAAATACTCAGTATTTTCCTCCTCTTCCTCTTCCTCCTCCTTTTTTTTTTTTTTTTTTTTTTTAGACTCAGCGTCACTATGTAGCTCTAGCTAGCCTTAAACTCACTATGGAGACCAGGTTGGCCTTGAACTCAGAGATCTGTTTGTTTCCAGTTCTTGAGTTCTGGGGTTAAAGGCATGTGCCACCATGCCTGGCCTTAATATTACTTATTACTTTTTTTTTAAGTAGAAGAGGAAATACAGTATTTGTAACTCAGCAAGATCATGTAGCCATTAAATTGAACAACTAGATTTGTTAGGTCTGTTGGGTTCTGCCTTCCTTCTCAAAGGTCTATAATGTCTCTTGGATTTCAAATTCTTATATAGTTAATGCCCACAGGTTGTTTTTAGAGCTCATGTAGAAAGCCTTAGGTAGTAGAAGGCCAACGGTCTGGCCGAGGCTTACTACATTCACCCCTGGCGCTTGTTCCATACAGGGTCCAGTAACGGGTCATGAATGAAGTCATCTACTGCTCCTAAGACACTGATAAAACCAATCCAAACAGACCCTTCCTGGAAGCACACTGCTGGAAGAAGGAGATGAATTACTTGGAATCTTTAGAGAAGCCCCAAGCCATGCTCAAGTAGAAACCACAGCCTCAAATATTCCGCGTACAGAAAGCAGATCCTGTAATTGGACAGTACTAGGGTGATGCTATCCACCCATGAATGAGCCCCTCTGTACACAGGAATTGGAGACTTGGGTTAATTTTCAACAAATGCCAAAGGAGCTAATGACAGTGAGTGGTGTGTGAAAGGAAACATGTAGGCGGGCAGGGAGATAAATGACGGCAGAGATGGCTCCCGTTTCGTCTGTGCTGTATGGCACCAGCACGTGCACAGCTTCCTCATGAGAGCCTCAGTAAAACCTGCTGCACTCTCATGCATTCTGGAAGATGGGGAAGTCCAGTTTCCTGGGATATGTCCTACACATGCTATGCCATGTCTGGAGGGAGGCGCCAGAGGAAAGGCAGCTCTGGGAGCTCTGGCACATCACATTCTCTTGCTCCAATGCCTCATATTCTAGTTATTAAAGATATGAGCTTTGAAAATATGAATTGTTTCATATCAATGTGTGGTAATATCAGCCAGTTATAAACTAGAGGGGAAAAGAAAACAAAATCTGTAGCCCATCTACAGTGTTAATCTGTGTTGTGAAATGTGATACTGTTTAGTTTGCTTTGTTGCTTCTTTCAGTACACATTTGCTGCATGTTCTTTCAGGAGCATGGCTCCCGTAACTCTTCCTCCTCTACTGTGCTCTGCACCCTCTTCTCCCTGTGTTACAGTTTTCTACAAAGTAGGCCTGAATGTCTGTCACTTTGTCCTCAATGTATCCATCCTTATGCACTTTACAACAAATCATCACCCCATTTCTTCACTTATGGGACTAAAATAAACAAATGCTACTTACTCAGAAGGTAAACTGTCTCTTCTACAAAGTTTCTTTGTTGACAGATCTCAAGAGCCTTTAACCAAAGCAGGGAGAAATGTTACTATGGACTACCAAACAAGAAAACAGTATTATGAGAGCCATTTACAGCCACTTACGAACTTGGAAGACTCTTTTTTCGTTTTTTTTTTTTTCCTTAAAAAGATAAAATGGAACAAAGCACATCTGTGGGCCTTTGCATTCACTCACCTTTCAGAGTTGCTGGATCTACACAACTGAACTGAGTGCACAGGGAGCCTCACAGCACTCTATATGCAGAGCAGAAAGCAATGGTGGAAGCAGCTTTCCTACTAAACTTTCTCTCTTGTAGATGCCTGCTGTTTACAGCATTGCTTCCAATGAAACCGTTAGTCATTTGTATAAGATGACACCTCACAGAGTACGAGGCAGCACTGTATACTGATGGACGCAACCACTCTAAATCAGATGGCATATATTTACTCTGCTCTCCCTGTTGGATGCTGAAGGGTCAGGTTGAACCAAGGAAGAAAAGGTGAGAATGACAGAGACATCTAATGATGACACTGAAGGAAAAGGAAGGAGCCAAGGAACAAAGAAGCAGGAGACAGGACAGCCAGTCCACTCGAGGCTCTCGGGCACAAGTAGGGTAACAGAGAAATGGCCACATGTCTGTCCATGACTGACACAGTGCAGAGGGGAGGACATGTGCATGGAGAAGCCACACTGAATTCATGCTGTTCTCCTGCGACAAGCTCCACGGAAAGGTAGCATCTGAGTCAGGTGCCGCTCACCAGGGAAACCATGTCTCAGAGACTCCTTCATGCATTACCTTCATGAAGACCTGCAGCCTAGTCCAGCCATCCTAATGTGGCTAAATCCTTCCTGGCCACCTCTGCAGGGCCCCTCTTCCTGAAGCCTTCTCTTCGCTCCTTACTACCCTAGAAAGGACTTACTTACCCTAGAAAGGACTGGAGATAAATAGTGCCAGAGACTCCACACTGGACCAGATACTCCAGGCATTCCTCCAGCTTCATCCTGCATGTGGCTTCACAATTTTTCATCAGTAGGATAACTAGCCACTTCCATTAGTCGCTTGATTTCTCTTTGCAGGGACCATGTGCACACCAAACCCCATGCTTAGCACAATGCTGGGCTCACAGTGGGTCTGTAGTGAGCATTTTCTCAAATGGGGAGACAACGAAGGATTCAGAACAAGTTAACTGGGCTGCATGTTTAAAGTAATTAATTGGGAACTACAAGCCAGCCAGGTTGTTTTGAAAGTAAGAATCAAAGTCATTAAAAAGAGCAGCCCGAGTAATCATCTGTTTCTGCTCTGGGATCAGTATTAGGAAATAAGACAGCAGCAGGAGCTGGTGTTGATACTTTCATTTTTGACTTAACATTTTCTTGAAGTCTATATATTTAAACTAGGTAAGGAATGGGGCGGGAGTGGGGGGCAGGTCACAAAGATCAATAGACCTAAATTTAAAAAAAAACCACAAAACAGGGAAAAGAGCATCACTTTAGTTCCATAATGAAACCAGGATGCTTCAAATCACATGTACCATTTGAGCCAGAAATGAGCCTCACTTGAATGGTCCATTAGAGAAAGATGCCACTTACTCTAAGTAGCTTTTAGAGTTTTTACCGTTTTGCCACATTTCTGATACTCAGTATGTTAACTGCTTATGTGCTCTCAAGGATGCTCACGGGACGCGGAGCATACCGCCTGGCACTGTTACTGCGTATACACCCAAATCTTGCGCAGGTCTCCTGCCAGGAATGACAGTTATGAGAGGTCAACAGGTCGCACTGTGCCGGAGGCCAGTTTTCCACAACACCCAGTCCTTGACATCTGAATTTCCTGGGTTATTAGAATATTTATAAATGGATTCCAACAATATCTTAATTTATTCTCCTTAAAAGTGATGAGACTCTAAAAATACCTAGGAATTTTAGTGAAATATAAAAATAAAGTATTTCCAGACAAAAAAAATTCTATTATTGACACAAATGTGATGTCATCCTTATTTTAGATTCTTGAATGTTTAGACACCGTGATATCTCTAGAAGAAAGACTTTAGATGGATGGACAGACAGACAGACAGACAGACAGACACACACACACATACACACAAGGAGGAGGGAGTTTTAGGAAAAACAAAGGTGCAAAGTAAGACAACTGACAGAAATTGGATAAAAAAAGATGAGGAGGTACCATTCTAACTCTCCTTTTCTTGATTCGGAATAAAGGTGAAAGGGAGACTTCAGGTATTCAGAGGAATATTGTCAGCTGTAACTAAACAACAGCTCCTGTCTAGCTTTGACTCTGACATAGCCAGCTAATCTTTCTTTAAATCCTTTAGTGAAATTTTATCAACTTTGTGTTAGCAGTGTGCTCACCCAAATTATATACACTGCCACCTTGCCAATGTTGTTTAATATAAGATTATATATTTAGTTATAAACCTGCCAAAGCTATAATAATTGTAACATCTCTTAAACAGGATCAGGATCACATCTGTAAATTACAGACCAAAGTCAGGTTTGCAGTTCTACTTTCTTGATGCTTATAATCTAAGGAATACTTTTATTTTAATAAACATTTAATACACATTGCAAACCTGAAGAATGATTTCTTGGCACAGTGAAAAATGAGAGGTTCCTAGCTTTTACACCTGCGCTCAGCTTCTTAGTCCTGACCTACAGCTGCCCTATTCACACTCCCAGGGCTGGCTTCCAGCTGCCCTATTCACACTCCCAGGGCTGGCTTCCAGCTGCCCTATTCACACTCCCAGGCCTGGCCTCCAGCTGTGCTGTTCACACTCTCAGGCCTGGCCTGCAGCTGTGCTGTTCACACTCCCAGGCCTGGCTTCCAGCTGCCCTATTCATACTCCCAGGCCTGGCCTACAACTGTGCTGTTCACACTCCCAGGCCTGGCCTGCAGCTGTGCTGTTCACACCCCTGTCTCAGCTTGTCAGGTACCAGATACCTCCATCCACCTAAAGGCCCTTCTGTGGAGATGAAGTAACATCAGGCAAGTGAAGCCACAGTGTATGGCGGAAAGCATGACAGACGTATGAAGAACATGATGAATGGATGAAATAACACACTGTGCTTTAAAACAGTGGTACTTGTTAGAAACTCTTACCAAGTCTGTCACTCCCTCTCTATAAAGCACTTCCGATTGCATCTTGAGTTTAGGAACTGTGGTGACTTTAAATCCTGGAGCTCAGTGACTGACTAGCTGGGACCCTCACAGGCTTCTGATGTCCTGGCATCAGAGTTGCTGCAAACTTTCTGGCTGATTAGCATGGATTTGGGGTTTCACGCCACAGAAATAAGGCAGGTCTGAATACTGTTAAGATTTCTAGTGGTCCCTCTGCAATCACTATTTCTCTCAGCAATTACTGAAGTCTAGAACAGGTGATGCGGAGAACAGCCGATGCAGAGGAATAAGTCCCCTGAAGTGAGAGGATTCTGGAGAGGGGATGTTCAGATTCTGCATTTGGGAGAAGAGGCCACATGCACTGTGTGCCTCTGAGCTGAAGCAGGTGTGGCTGTACCCCACTGTCTACTCACCACCAGCTGCCTGGGGTGTCTGCCACCTGTCATCGGGCAGCTTCCTTAGGTGATGGTAAACATCAACCAGAATTTCAGAGGTAATTCAGTGCATACAGAATTTTTGTTTCCAGGGAAAAAAGATTGAGATTGTTCATGAATTTGTAAGCCATGAGTATGTTCCAAAGTTAGCTCTGGGTGCCTGAATAAGACAGAGTAACGTGGTTTTGCAAACAGATTTCCCACCAACAATCTTGATAAATAAATAATGTCTAATTTAGAAGTTTCAGTGACCACAATGAAAGGCCATTTAGAGAGGTACAAAATGCCAAGCAGTGTTTTGATACTTTTATCCAAAGTAGTAGATAAAGTCCTTACTCTAAGAAGGACTTTACTCTAAGTCCTTACTCTAAGAAGGGGAGACAGACTAGCAGAGGCAGTGATAATGTGGCACACGTGGTAGCTGTGACCTGGGCGTGTTAAGAGAAATGCAGAAGCTCAGCAGCAAATGCTCAGGAAAGATGAAGGCTGGACCTATGGTTATCAAACTAGACCCCGGACTGGCAACTGCACTGCTTTCAGGCAGTCTCTACTCTCAGGGCCATGCTCCTGGTGCACCCTAATTCTGAGACACAGACGCAAACTCTTGATACCTGAGTGGGAACTATCAGCTTGGTAGTGTTGTCATGGATTAAATATTTATTCCAATTAAGTCTGTCAGAGGAATGCCTGCCCCCTGTCCCCAAGTCTAATCCAGAGGACGCCCTCTCCTCACCACCATGGGCCAGCAGAACCCACTGCACTCAACAGCAGCCTTCCTTGAACAAGGATGAGCACAGGAGCGAGAGAAGACTGGCAAGGGGCTTAAGAAACGACGGCTCTGTCTGTTGTGTCTAAACGGGGAGTCAGCGGCTTACCTTTTCAAGTGGGCAGTGGGTACTGTCTCGGAGAAAGGGAAGCAGGTTTGGCCGATCGTACTCGGCATACAGACTGATCTGCTTTTCATGGTAGCGCTGTCCCTTATGATGGTCTCTCTTGAAGAGCTTGTGCAAATACTAAAGGGAACAAGATACGCCACAACGTCAGAATGAGAAGGACAAAATACCTGGTTAGCTGTACTGCTTCGGCTGCTGACTGTCCGTGGAGGGAAGGAGATGTGGTCTTCCGCAAGAATAACCTCTAAGTGGTGAGGAACGGGGAGGAGGATTCCATTTGGGGAACAGATTCTCTAACTCCCGGCTGGCCTGGCTGCCACTGACAATGATGTGACAATGATGTGACACCCTCTGTGACTTGGCATCCTCACATGCACAAAACATCACTGGGTGGGTCATCATGACTATAAAGCAATTGCCATTTGTGCATTTGTGTAGAACCATGCTTGGTGTATGCTAAGTATTACACAAACATTAATGATGGTAAATCTTAATATTATCATCTATTTGTCCCAGAAATCAACTCCCCGGGTAGCAGTTTAGATGACAATAATTCTGTTCTTGGGCCTGGGCTGATGGCTCAGTGCTTAAAAGCACTGCTACTCTTGTAGAAGACTGGGTGGGGTTCCTAACATGCACCTGTGCATAGATCCAGTTATAGGGGATCTGACATCTTCCTCTGGCCTCCAGGCACACCAACAAGCCTGCAGTGCACTTACAAACATGCAGGCCAGACATTCTTACACATAAATAAAAGTAAATGTCTTTACATTTTTTCTTCTTTTACATGAAAAGGCACAGTGTTATGACAGACTGCTTAAAAAAAATCCAGATAAGAAACTAAATTAATTCTTACATAATCCATATATCCATATTTTAGACACTTAATGAAATCATTATGCAATTTAATGGTACCTATATTGGTGGCATCAGAAAACAAAAATAATAAAAAGAGTACAGTTGCTTCATATAATTGGGACTACAAAGGCAATATTTTTCACTTTCTTTTTACTAAAAAGATTGAGTTTACTATGTAATATGTAAAATGGATCTTCAGTGTTAATGTTACATACAAACACAAGAGGAAGGAAGACATGATCACACTAACTGCAGAAAGCACACTCGGACCGTGAATGCATGCAGACTGAGCACATTACGGGGGAGGGCTGTAAGCAGCCTCCCATGTTTCTGCATGCAGACTGAGCGCATTATGGGGGGGGGGCAGCCTGTAAGCAGCCTCCCATGCATGCAGACTGAGCACATTACGGGGTGGGGGCCTGTAAGCAGCCTCCCGTCCTGCTGCTTCAGTTCCTGCCTTGGCTTCCTTCAGGGACGGGATGTGACCTGAAAGGTGTTGTAAGATGAAATGAACCCTTTCCTCACCATGTTGTTTTGGGCCATGGTGTTTGAGCACAGCAACAGAAACCCAAGACACTACCTCCTACTTTCTTCTCTGGATCACATGATACATGCAATCAACGGAGCCTCTGAGGAAATCTAGACTAACAGCCTTCATAACACAAACCTATACAGAAGAGTTAGGCTTAGCTACAGTGAGGGTGTGGGGGAAAACTCCAAATCTGTTCTTTCATCAGTCCATTGTCCTGGACACAGAAAAGGAGAGTTGAGAGTCTATAGTGCACTACTGGCTTGTGCTGTGACTTGTGACCTGATTATATTTAATAGCAACTACAGAGGAAAAGCACTTATTCTCAGGCATAGAATGGTAGAAAACAGCAAAACAGAACATATTACAGTTTAAAGCCCCAATTCAATTATAAATCAAACTTCAATCCTTTGTGCCATGATTGATTTGTAGCCACACATCACAGCATGTGTTATATTTCTAGACACCATCTGTGGTCAAAACTCCAATCTGAGCAGTGTCCTCAAGAAATGTTCTGAACATGGTCACTTCCCAGCCAATGTCCAGGCACTGTATGCTGCTGAATTAAAAGGGCGGAGGAGACTAGTACTCACCACGTGCTGCAATTCGGGTCTGTCTTCTAATTCTTCTACGACTTTTTTAATCTAAGGAAAAAAAGAAAAAATTAAAATGCAGTTACAAGGAGACAATCATACTTATAAATTATCTGATGTACGTTATTGTGGGCACAGTATTGCAGACCCTCGCCCACGCACACATGCTACGGTTTGAATGTGCCTTGTTTCCCACCAAACCCCAAGTCCATGCTTGAGTCCTAATGTGATCTCTCAGCTGTGCAGGGACTCTTTCTGGGGGGCGAGCTTAGTGGGAGGTGAGTGATATATAAAGGGGGTCAAACCGGACTCTGCGTTGGTAAGGCTGCATGAGAGCACACAATTCTAAAAGAGCGAGCCTGGCCTCAGATGCTTTCTATCTCTCTGCCTTCCTTCTTCCACGGTGCGTAGCTGACCTCTCACATGGCTCCTATGCCTGTCTCCTGTCATGTGACACCCCACATTAACCTGCCACTCTGCCAGCAAGAAGGCCATCACCAAGTGCAGCCTCTTCTTTGGACCAGACCATCAGCCAAGTAAACCTCTTTTCTCTTACATGTGCCCAGTCTGTGGTGGTTATTAGCAACAGGGAACAGATCTATTACATATAAAAAGGACTCACTGAAATTTTATCTTCATTGTCCAAAAGCATGTCAACAGCTTTCTGAAATATAAACACAGCCATAGTCACTTGTCTGCCACACAAGAACACTAAACAAAACGCAGTCCATCAACTACCACAGTTATTTCTTATACTTAAGAAGCACCAAGCTTCATAAATGGTCCTTATGTAAAATGCCATCTGCAGAGGAATGTACATTCAAATGTGTCCCCGACTGAGGTTCATGTGTTTTGTATATTGTTAAAATGCCACACTGCTCCTTTTTCACCAAATGTAGACATTCTTAACATACTCAAAATCAGCAGCATGCTGTAGATCCGGGATATCTCAGCCATGTTTGCATGCCCGTGGGATCCTCAGTAGCTCTGGAGAATACCACCTGACCACACACACAGAAGTGAGCAAGGGGCTGGCCTTCTGCGAGCAGGTTAACCACAAAAAACAAGTGCAATGCTTGATACCCCGATACATGAAACCAGTGGACTCTCCAATACAGTCATAAAACACTAATTAGCTATGACAAGAGGCAGTGGGATGGCAGCTCACCAGGTAGGATACCTGGACCCTGCTGACTCTGCTACCCCCCTCAAGTCTGGTCTGATGCCTGCAGATCCAGATGCAGAACTTTCAGTTACTATGTCTGACTGCACACAGGATAATGTACTAAAGCTCTGGAATTGTAAGCCAGCCTCAATTAAATGCTTCTTTTCTAGGAGTTACTTTCTAAGAAAGACAATAGGTCTTTCACATTCTTGATTAGATTTATTTCAAGGTTTTTTGGTTTCTTTTTTTGTTTTTGTTTATTTCTCAGCATGTTTGTTACTGGTATACAAGAAGGCTACTGAATTTTGCATGTTGACTTTGGATCCTGCTGTTTTGCTGAAAGTTGTGATCAGATCTTTTCCTTTATTCAAATCTCTTTAATTTCTTTTTTTGTCTTACTGTTCTAGCTAAGACTCCAAACACTCTACTAAGTGGAAAACTTAGATCTTTCTCTTATGCCCAATTTTTCTTTGAATTTTTCCCCTTTATAGTATGTTGGCTATAGGTCTATTATATTTAGTCATTATTACTGTAAGCTACATTTCTTCTATTTCTATTTTATTATGAATGAATGCTGAGCTTTTTTAGATGATTTTCAGGGTTTTTCTCTACCTCCTCTCTTCTTACGTCTGCCAACATATGTTACATTTACAGGACCGTTCTTGGATTCCAGGAAGGAAATCAACTTGATTCTGGTGAAAGATTTTTCTGTTGAGCAGAATTTGAAAGTATTATACTGAGATCTCTGGCATTTACATGCCCCAGGAAGACGGGCCTGCAACTGTATTTTGTGTGTAAGTATGTTTTTACTTGGTTATGTGATCAGAGCAATGGCAGTTTCATAAAAAGAGGTGGGCAGAGTTCCTACCCTTTCTGTTCTATAGAGTCTGAAAAGGCAGTCTTAGGTTTTTTTCATTAAAGGTATCACAGAATTGAACAGTGAATTCACCCCAGTATAGGCTTTTATAGTTGGGAGCTGTTTTATTTCTTCAATCATTTCATGTTCTTTGATGCAGCTGTTAATCTGTTCACATCCGTATGGTTTAACTTCAGTATGTATGTATCTAGAAATAATTCTTTATTAGTTTAGCTATAAGTTTTTATTAGTAGAAACAAGTCATGTTTCATAATTTTTGTATTGATTTTCTCATTTAAATTTTATTATTGATTTTTAAAAGATTTTGAAATTTTATGTATGTGACTGTTTTGCATGCATGCATATATGTGTGCCACTTATGTGCATGGAGGCAAGAAGGCAGCATTGGAGCCCCAAGCTGGAGTGAGACGGAGGTGGACTTCCGTGTGCGTGTTGGGAAATGAACCTGAGCCTTATGCTAGGGCAGCAAATACTCTTAGCCACTAGGCTGCATTTTCCTGTAGTCTATTATTTGCCACTCCTGAATAGGGGTTTGACTTGTACTTATTTTTCTAGGATCCTGGCATGAATCATTAAGTTATTTATGTGAGATCTCTGGTGTCTTTATTGTAAGCACTTATTCATGTAAGTTTCCCTCTCAGAACTACTTTCATTTTATCCCCAATGTTCTGATATGCTAGGTTTCCATTTTCACTTGATGGTAGGGAGTTTTATTTTCCCTCCTGATTTCTATGGTACACCACTCATTCAATGTGTTATTTAACCCTCACATGCTTGTATAGATTCTGTATGTTTTTATTGATGTATAGATTTTATTCCACTGTGATCAGAATAAATTGCTTCAATTTCTTAGTATCTGTTAAGACTTGTTTTATGCTCTACGTGTAGTTTACTTTTCAAGCTCCATGACTACTGAGAATGCATATTCTATAGCCCATGAGTAAAAACGCTGTAGATATTTGAGAAGTCCCTTTGCTCTATAATGTCACTTTCCTCTTACCCGCTTCTTTTTTTAAGATTTCATCAGAATTAGCTGTGCATTGATAACATCGAGGCACCAAAGTCATGTACTACTATTGTGCTACTCAGACTGCACCTTTACATGCAGTGCTGTTGCTTCATAAAGCTGTGCTCAGTGTGCAGATGTTCAGTGTGCAGATGTTCAGTGTGCAGATGTTCAGTGTGCAGATGCTCTGCGTGCAGATGCTCAATGTGCAGATGTTCTGTGTGCAGATGTTCAGTGTGCAGATGCTGAGTGTGGAGATGTTCAGTGTGCAGATGCTCAGCATGCAGATGCCCAGCGTGCAGATATTCTGTGTGCAGATGTTCACTATGCAGATGTTCAGTGTGCAGATGTTCAGTGTGCAGATGCTCAGTGTGCAGATGTTCAGTGTGCAGATGTTCAGTGTTCAGATGCTCAGTGTGCAGATGCTCAGTGTGCAGATGTTCAGTGTGCAGATGCCCAGTGTGCAGATGCTCAGTGTGCAGATGTTCAGTGTGCAGATGATCAATGTGCAGATGCTCAGTGTGCAGGTGCTCAATGTGAAGATGTTCAGTGTGCAGATGTTCTGTGTGCAGACGCTCAGTGTGCAGATGTTCAGTGTGCAGATGCTCAGTGTGCAGGTGCTCAGTGTAGAGATGCTCAGTGTGCAGATGTTCAGTGTGCAGACGTTCAGTGTGCAGGTGCTCAGTGTGGAGATGATCAGTCTGGAGATGTTCAGTGTGGAGATGTTCAGTGTGCAGATGCTCAGTGTGCAGACGCTCAGTGTGCAGGTGCTCAGTGTAGAGATGCTCAGTGTGCAGATGTTCAGTCTGCAGATGTTCAGTGTGCAGGTGCTCAGTGTGGAGATGATCAGTGTGGAGATGTTCAGTGTGGAGATGTTCAGTGTGCAGATGCTCAGTGTGCAGATGTTCAGTGTAGAGATGCTCAGTGTGGAGATGTTCAGTGTGGAGATGTTCAGTGTGCAGATGCTCAGTGTGCAGATGTTCAGTATGCAGGTGCTCAGTGTGGAGATGATCAGTGTGGAGATGTTCAGTGTGGAGATGTTCAGTGTGCAGATGATCAGTGTGCAGGTGCTCAGTGTAGAGATGTTCAGTGTGCAGATGTTCACTGGGCAGATGTTCACTGTGCAGATGTTCAGTGTACAAATGTTCAATGTGCAGATGCTCATCAGAATTGTTAACTCCTCCTAATGGACTTCTCTGAATATGAAGTAACTTTATTTCTTCTAATTTTTTTGAAGTTTATTTTGTTACACGTTAGCACAGCACAATCTGCTTACTTTTTAAGTTCTATTTGTTTGGAATACCCTTTTCTATCTTTTTGCCCTACGGCTCTATTTGTCATTGCACCTAAGAGGTGTGTGTGTGTGTGTGTGTGTGTGTGTGTGTGTGTGTGTGTGTGTGTGTGTGTAGGTCAGAGGGTAACTTTCAGGAACTGGTCTCCCTTTCCATCATGTGGGTCCCTGGGATCAAACTCAGGTTGTCCATTTCGGTGGCAGGTGCCTTTACCTGAGGAGCCATCTAACCAGCCCTAATCTTGTCTTTTGACTGATGAGTTGCAGCCATCAATACTGACTGACTACTGGAAAGTGCATATGAATGGCTATAACTAGGTTGTGTTGTAATGCCTGCTGTTTGGGGGCATCTCATTTGTGTACCTGATCTTCTATGCACTGTGTTTTCTCCTAGGAACTCAGGACATGCTTGCCTTTCTCTCCAACATGTAGAATCCCTGCAATGCTGACTTGGTGGTGACCAGTCCCTTTGTTTTTATTATGAAAAGGTTTCTTTCTCTCTCAGTTTGAGTGACAGCTTTGGTAGTTCCTACTTTTCAGGGCCTGGGATACAAGTATCCCCATCTTAAAGAGTTTCCTGCTGTCATTCTGATGGTCTGTCTTTAAACTTGATTCATATTTGCTGTACAGCTTCTAAACACTCTATTTATTCTACATAATTAGTGTTTTTAACAGTATAACATGATACAAAAAAGGTCTCTGCTAATCTTGCTGGTTTATCATCTTAATTAACTTTGTATCTGTATGGGCATCCTCCCTCACTTTGGGAAATGTTATGCATGACCTTATTAACTTATTATCTCAGCATTCAGCCTGAAGTTATTCTTCTCATATGTTCATGATTTGAGTAATTTAATATTGTCCCATAGACCTCACCTATTGTGCTCACAATTTGTTATTTTCCTTTGTTTTTGTGTCAATGTTTTAGTTCATCTACCTAGTTTTCAAGACCCAATTCTGTCATCTACTTGATGACTCCATGTTTGTGAGACCTTCTACTGAGTTTTTAAGCTGACTTTTAATCATTTTATTTCCAAACTTTTGTTTCGAGTGTTTTAGTATTTCAAGCTCTTGAATGAATTTCTTCCTCAATATTCTGTGTTTATGTTGTTACTCCATTCACCTGTTCACTTGTATCCCCGCGCACTTCATTCAGAAGTTTGTCTTCTTAGTTTTGAGACCCTTGTCTGAGTTTTCACAGTCCTTGTGTCTTTGCTTTGGGACTTACACAGGCGGGTTGTCTCTCAGTGACAGATTCTGGAATGTTTGCGTGGGACTAGCCTGTCGAGCTATTACCTCCTCTTAAGCAGGAGATGCCCTCAGGAGCTGCAGCCTCAGTCCACAGCTTGAATACTGCTCCACATGCTCAACGCTAACTGTGGACGCAACCACGAGTGACAGGCAGGTCTGCTGTGAAAACACACTAATAGTGAAAAGAACAGGTGCCCCTTGTAACCTCCTGGAGATGTCAATTCAGCATCTCAATGTCTCCTGGGTCTGGACAGCCATCTCTTTCTGCCAAGATGATGAGAAACAACAACTATAACTATAACTTGAGGTTCTCTTCCTTTTGCTATGATTCATAAACTTGGTGGTAACTTTGGGGGAATAAATGGCCACAGATAATATGGTGCGTACTAAGATATTAAAAACGGTTGGCATGGGAAAATAATAAGATGAGCAAGACTAGGGATTAGAGTTGGAGCAACAGAGAGCAGACAGAAGGCCAGGCCTAGGGACACCTGCCTTTAACTCCACCACTCAGCAGGCAGAGGCACATGGCTCTTGGAGCCTGGCTGACATGGTGAGTTCTAAACCTGCCAGGAGTGCATAGTGAAACGCTGAAAAACAAACACAAAGGGAAAAAAAAAGGTGGAGAAAGTAAATAGAAAGAGGTAGTTGGGATTGGGATACTGTTATAGAAAACAGAATCTAAAGATGATTAAAGATATAGAAATTAATGGACAAGAAATAACAAGAAAAGGGGATAGGAGATAAAATAAAGAAAATGAGATGGAACAACAGCCATAATATATATAGGGCACAGCTAGAAGGAACATTAAAGAAAACACAAAAGTGCAGAAATAGAAGGAACGATCATAAAAACTAATTGTGCAATATGAAGAGTAAACAGTTAAATTATTTACATGAGTGACATTAAAAAAAAAAAAACCAAGTGACATAGAAGTAGACTGAGAAATGCTATAGTATTAGTATCTCCTCCATCCTGGATGCTGTGGGGTCCTCTGCTCAGAGATGGCCCTGTGATGGAAGCCCTGCTATTTGTTATAGCTACAGGTCAAACCCGCTCTGCCAAATGGGCTGGCACGAAGTCTCTCCATGGAGTTCAAACTGGTAACTTGGGTTGAATTTCTGCCAATCCCATAGTTCCATCTGACGTTTTGCTGGACAAGCTTGCCTGCCTTATGAGTACTTGGGCTGTTAATCTGTCAGTCTCTGGGCTTAGCCTCTGCTCCATCTCAGTCCGGGTCACCTATGTAAAGGTTCCCACGGCTCTACTGTGCTGTGGCTCAAACGTCCTGATGGGTAGTAGGCTGCTGCGGAGGTCGCAGACACAGTGAAGACAACATCTTCTTTTTTCCTGCCACTCTTCCTAGCACTGCGGTGTGACTTAGTTTCTCTTAGGACCTGCTTGCTCTTTGTCCCAGGGAGTTATTTCCTAGTGTCTGCTCCATGCAACTTACAGGTCTTCTGACTTTGTTTTGCTCTTTTTGCTTCTGGAGGCTTCCTTCTCTTTGTGGTTTGCAGACTTGGAGCAGAGGAGGTAGAATTCGGCCCGTTCCTGCTGCTTTGTTCACTCCTCCAGGTCAGAGTCTGTGGTTTTCTTATAACTCAGCATCACACTCATCTGTGTTTATCTGGTCTTTTATACTCAACACCACACTGACCCTCTGCTGCCTTTCCACTCTTTTCATCAACTCCTGCAGATCCAGGAAAGTGTGCCTGTCCCTGGGCTGCCATCTCCTCTCCTTCTTTAATCACATGCTTTCTTCACTCCCCGCCTCCCTCAGCTGCCTGGGAGCTGCTTGAGTCTCTGTAGATCTCTAGTTCCGACTGAGACTCACAACATCAAAACAGGCAAAAGCATCTCTGAGAACAGGCTGTTGGGAAGCGTCTCTGTGGAAATGTGCTCATCCTCCGGAGCCTGTAGCGTGTTCTTTTTACCTTATTTCCACACAAAAGCCATGTGTTTTATGACCATCATTATTTCTAATCATTAGTGCTTTTAATTAAATTCCTTTTTACAAGTAGGGAGGGGAGAGGGAGGGACAGGGAGAGAGGAACAGGGAGAGGTGGAGAGGAAAAGAAAGGAAGAGAGGGAGGGAAAGGGAGAGACCAGGAGAGATAAAGAGGGAGAAAGAGAGGGGAGAAAATGGGCGGGGGTGGGGGGGAGAGGGGGGGGGGAGACTGACTGGTTCACTTGTGAACCCTCCTGTGAGCTGTGGAGGGTGTAAAAGAAAGTGAGGCAGATAGTAAACAGCATCTCCCGTGGTTTCTGCCTTAGCTCCTGACTCCAGATTCATCCCTTGAGGTCCTGTTTTGCTTCCCTCAAGTTCCGCAGGGCCCTAGCCTTTTTAAAATGCACACTAGGACACAGTGTAAAGTTTAGACTCTAAACAGAAATTCACTTAAGATTTCATGTTGAAATATAGATTACAATAGTTCAGTAAGCCGAAGTATAGACTAGGTTTTTTGCTTTTCCTTCTCATGAATCACATGAACTGTTTTAACGAACAGCACACACGCCTCCCAGAAAGCACTACCCTGGCAAAGGGATGCAACTTAGCAGAAGAACTGGGCTGACTGTGCGCAAAGCCCGGTGTTTGATCCCCAGCGCTCTCCTGCCACAAACACAAGGGAAGTGCATGGCCTTAAACTGCAATGGTGTTCTCCCAACAACTATGCAAAGGAAGGCTTTCAGAACGCTAGCTGCTAAAAAAAAAACAAAACATGCATTTGGAGTCAGAGAGTTCTAAGCATGGCCAGCGTATGGTCAAGTATATGAGTCACATAGACAGGTGGACGCTGATTAAACCTTTAAATAGTTAACAGTTGATATGTAGTAGTGAGAAATGTTATTTACCTCTGAATCAAAATCCATTAATAAGACTATTTTATCCTTGATGGAGCTGAAAAGATTATGCTTGTGTATCAGTTGGAAAACATCTTTATGTCTTAATGTTAAGTATATTTCCAGAGCATGGCCATAATTTTTGTCATAGGTGTACCTGATAATGAAAAAAATTAATATTCATTAATGGTTATAATTAAAATGCACAGAGATGTTTCATAATATTAAAGACTAAAATAGTTGTTCACAGACAAGAGTTAGCTTTACTACGGGAAGCATTCGCTGCATGGTCCCTATGGGATCTTTCTCAGAACCCTGACTTTCTTCTCACCAAATCTGCAAGAAGGGTTAATATTCAAGTAATAAATATTCTTTCTTGTGGCTTCAGCCTTCAAACTGTATAGAAACCTACACTCCAGACAATGAAGCTATGGTCCAAGATGAAGGAAATGTTCCTTTTAAGCAGTGTTCAGTTGACAACTTAGCAATATTCCAGAAGCTGCAATGCTTTCACACTCAGGCTCCCCCTCCCGCAGCTGAGGAAAGCCAGTTGAACGGGAATCATCCTGCTCTTCATGATAAACAGCACTACAGAATCCAAGCAGCATCCAGAAAAATGCCTCCAATAGAAAACACCATGTGCTCTAATATAGAATGTCACAATCATGACTTCCCCTGTGCCAAGTCTTATGTGGTCCTGGCCTCCAAGCCACCATGCATCCTTTTCTTGGAATCTGACAGAAGCAATGAGTGAGGGAAGTGTGGGGGTTGTGGGTACTGAGGAAGGGGTGCAGCAGGCCGTCCTTCTTGGACTGGGCTGTGGCACACCTGTGGGCGTAGCTCATCTCTGTGTCTCCTCCATGGCACTTAGCCAGATGGGAGTGCCCAATAAAGGGAAAATATTCACCAAACTTCACTTGCTGCGCCCCAGTGTTCAGGTGTGAAAGTATCCCTATAATGAAATGTGAACTATAATTTTACAGATAAAGACTCTGGTTCAGAAGAAGCAACAGGCATGCAGACTTAAGAGTAATAGAATCCAGAGCCTGGCTCACCGGGAGAGCCTGAGGAAGCCTGGTCCCCTTCCATCTCCTTACCAAGACCCATAGCACACCACTCCTCTGCCATCAAGGTCACTTTATAATGCAGCTTCACACATTTGTCATCTGAGTCTTAGAGGAGTAGACACAGGAAAACGAAAGGCAGCATCCCTACTCTGAGAGTGCCAGAACTAAAACACAAACGTACTCACAGTTCTGCCAGGGTTCTCAGCAGCGTCTTGTTGTGACTGTCCTTCTTCAAGTGGTCTCGGACTGCTTGGACTATCACCGAATTGTTGTACAGGTCCCCAGGCCACTCTCTGATCAGCGTGGCAAAGCCCTGGCACCGAGGAGGACAGCAGACAAAGAACACTGCACAGTGGGATCCTGGGATGGTCACGGTTGGGTTTTGACCCACTGTCTCTTGCTCCTTACCCCCTTCCCATGCAGGCCATAGAAACTTAGTGCGTCATAAGAGCTCCATCAGAGAGCTCCAGCCCCTGCCCATGAGGGAGGGATGCTAAGTCCCCACACTCCAGGCCTCTCTGGGATTTCCCACCTCTCTATTAGCCATTATGCTACACAGTGGAGTTGTTATACATATCCAACATGCCAAGGTTCAGAGAGCTTCCCGACTTGCAAAACAGAAGCTGGCACTTCAGAAAAGTGGTTTGCCACCCCCAAGGACAGATGGGGACTGGCCTCATTATGTTGCCCAGGCTGACTGAAACTTCCATTCTCCTGCCTCAGCTTCTTGAGAAGCTGAGATGACAAGTGTACACTATCGGGCTTAGGGTTCTACCATTTGCTTCCAGTTTTTGCAACCTGATCTCTGGTGTTTAACAGCACAAAACTTTTCACGGACATAATTTTGGCAAACAGTTCTTACAAACATGGCTACTTGATTCATTACATGGTCAATCACTTATTTAAAATTAATCCTTAACATGAGAAAAATGGAAGATAATATTCAAATTATTTATGTAGTTTAATGACAAAGAAAATATTTCTTTCTCAATGGTACTGATAAGACAGTCATGACAAAATGCACAAGAGAACGTCTCCAAGCCCAAGAGTCAAGGCAGGTTGACTTGCTTCAGCCACATTCATAAGGTTTCTAGATAGGACATGATTCAGTAGGATAACTTTAGTGATATAATTTAAATCACTTATAAAAATGTCAAATTTCTAGAGTTTGTAGCACACACCGAGAACAAGCTTTGATTGTGGGAGAATCCCTTACCTCGTAATCACTTTCCAAAAATTCATGTAGGATCATTTCATAGATGAGTGGTTTCAGGACGGGGTCCCCTCGTGGTAAATAGGGACTAATTGCCTGTGGGGGAAGAGGAAGTCCTTTCAAATGGGAAGACAACTGTACCCCACACAGGCAAACATAAAAGTACAGTTTTAACCTTAAAAACTTAAGGTATCAGGACGCTTTGGAACATTAAGATCAGATAAACTCTGTTATCTATCAATAGGCTACAAATATTTGAGAGAGAGAGAGAGAGTGAGAGAGAGAGAGAGAGAGAGAGAGAGAGAGAGAGAGAGAGAGAGAGAGAGCGCACATGCATGAGTAATATTACAAAAGTGATTTCATTAACCTTTATTCTTTTCTTCTTGATTAAATAATGAAAATCTAAATAATTAGGAGAATATATGCTAGCTATTTTCTGTCTCTTTTAACTTTATACTGGATGTAATACATCAATCAATACTTTAAAACCCAATCTTTTTATGATGCAAGCATACCACAAGTGTGTGACAATGCCACAACAAAGCTCATTTCTTTGTAAGTTAACTTCAAAAAAAGATTAAAATTTCAAGAGGATATTCTTAACTTCAATGAAGTATTCCAAAGGTTCACTAATGATGAAAATTTCAAAACCCTTTAAATGGAAAAAAAAAAAAAAAAAAGACTGACTGGTATGCAGTATGTACTCAGGTGTAAAGACTAGAATAAAGTGGCAAAAATTCTCATCATAGTTGCAGAGTCAAACATTTTCATCTGTTTTCCTGTGGGGCACAGACTGCTGGAGTGCTGAGAATGAGCTCAATGGCACATCACTTGTCTAATGCCTTTGAAGCCCTCAGTTCAGCTCAACACAGCAAAAGAAAAAACAAAACAGAGAGAGAGGGGGGGGGAGGGAGGGAGGGAGGAAAATTATTGACTAAATTTAAAAAGTGTGTTATGCTATAAAATCTACTAAATGAAATCACAACTGTTCTCCAGGTCACTAAAAGGAAGATAAACATGCTTAAACACAGTTCCTGAATCACGGAGATAGCATGGTGGATATGTATGCATTTGATACAAATAAAACATACAGGCTAATTCTTCTTTCAAGATAATACATACTTTACAACCAAAAACTGCCTTTTTTGTCTCAGTTTTATTCCAATTTTAATACTCTTCCACGCAAAACTTAAGGCTTAAGATAAAAATAACTTACTTTAAGCTGTCCAATTTCTTTAAATTTGTAAACTTCATATTCCCAGAGGGATGCATTTTTCCCAAGAATTTTCTGACATTTTCTGGCAGCAAAAACATCCCAGGGAGAAATAAGATGCAAATGAAAATAAAGAGATAGAGTAAGTGGACGATTCTTGGCAGTTTAGGGAGCCCTCTCCCTAGAGCCCCCGCAGGCCCATCTCAGTGAACACGAAGGGGCCACCATTACTCATCGGACCACACTTGAGATCAATGAGAAAGCTATGCAAGGCAGCTGTGGAAACGACAAGTCTTCCACAGAAGACAGGTTCCCCTGGCTTTCCTCTTTATCCAGAGAGCACTGCTGGTTTGCACTTTCTGCAGGGAAACTCACTACATCCCAACAGCCAGGCCCTTCCCGGTCAGCTTTAAGCAATGGATGACAATCACATTGCCAGCCTGCGGCATAACATACAGGGCTGAGTCTTAAACTCAGATCCCTGAAGACAGGTCTGAAGGCGCCTTGCGGGCTTTACCACTTCCATGTAACTACGACACTTTTGTGAAAACCATTGTCCTTGAGCTGTCCAGTACTTTGTTCTAGATTTTTCTCAAAGGCACGACTGGCCCTAGAAACTAGAGGCACACGTGTGCTTTCCTTGAGAGCTGTGGGCAGATCTGCTGTGCCCAGGGTGAAGGTGAAGACACTGCAGCTCAGCTGTGTCTCCTTTAACACAGGCCAGCAGGCAGTCGGCCTGCCCACTGTGTGCTGTGCTGTGAGAAGTGGGCCTGGGGTTTTGTAGTGCAGGGTGACACTACACTCCGGACAATTCACACAGTCCTTTAACTCCATGCAGGAGGCCCGTGTCTTACACCAGACCTTTTTATGTCTTTTGGAAAGATAAAGAAAAAAGTCAATAGCAAACTGTCATAAATAACTGTAGGAGGTCATGATTACCGTGCAGCCGTGTCGTACTCGCCTCTCTCCACCAGGTGGTTTATGTATGCTAGCCCGATATCCTAGAGGAAAGAACGAAGTCAGTTACTGACAAGACTGGAGCACTGAAGGGCTGAGAGTCACGTTCTAAGCAGACATGGCGGGGAAGGTCCTGTGAGAACAGCTGCACAGTCTGCCTGTGTCACAGCTTGGATGACATTACACTTGCTCCAGCCTGCCTGTGTCACGGCTTGGGTGACGTTACACTTGAGCACACTTACATTTAAATGCACTTGCATTTGCTTTATATAAATTTTAATAAGCAAACTAAAACATTTTTCCATGTGTAAATCTAGCCTATCCCTCTCAGATATGTGCTACAGATGACGTCCATGATACTAGAAATACAACCTAAAGTTGTCAGTGGATATAAACGTCTATTTCCAGTGTCTTCTGTCAAACTGCCACAGGAAGTCTAAAGACATGGAAGAAAGATGATGTGGCAGGCTACTGTACTAAAAGCGATACAGAGACAAACAGTTGAAATCCAGGGCCGTTGAAATGGTACTATGGAAACCTAGTGCAGTAGAAGCTCCTAACACTTATACATATGTGAAGGTAATGTAAATAAAATTTCAAATAATAGAGAGACAGAGGCCCAACTGAACATCTCTCAATACCAAATGAAGCTTCCAGTACCAGGACTGGGTTACATCTAATTGAGTTACTGGCCCAAAGTGTGGGAAAGATTAAGCTTTGTCACAGGTGGACGCAATCTTGGCGGGCTTTACCCTTGGGGCACCCCATGAATACCTTGTGACAGACTGTTTGGAGCCTTCCTGGGCTTGGAATTCAGGAAGCCTACCTGGGAACCCCACTCCTAATTGACCCTCGAAAGGAGAAGGAGACCGCCCTTTGCATGTGACTGGGAAGGTGGGGAGAAGAAAAACAACAAGTGGAGGCGAGGAGAGAGCGCAGGGAGAACAACCGGGCTGGACCAGCACAGCAGGACAAAGAGACACCTAAGGACCCGTCCCGTGGAACGGATACCAGAAGGTTCACTCTTTTGTCCCTTTAACCTTTCTTTTCCTTCTTGTGTATGCTAGTTGGGTTGTATAATAAAGTTTAATTGTTAAAAAACAGAGCCAACACCAAAGGGTCTCATAGGAACCCCAAACAGCCCAGGCTGTTGCCAAAGCTGTAAGTTGCTCTCCACAAACTGACAGCAAGACCCCATAGCTGAAGATAATACCTACACAACTCACTGAACACAGAGATGTCAAGCTGGTGCCCACCTGGAGCCTTCACTCCTACTGGCTAGCATTCTTGGTATGAGAAAATACTCTGCATATCACCGAAGGAGACCGGTCAACACCAACCCATCCGGGAACCCTTCAATCTACAGTGGCGACCTGCCTTTAAGAGCTGCTACTGCAACTCTTAGTATCCAAGACCAGTGTTTTCTATCAGTGTTTTTAATATTATAATTTTATTTTGTGTGTGCATGTATGTACTTGTTTATATGTGGCTGCATGTGTGAGCATGTGTGGATGCTTCCATGCCACAGTGGGGTCAGAAGACATCTTGTGCAAGTTGGTTCTTTCCTTCCACCATGTGGGGCCCGGAGACTGAACTCAGGCCGTTAGCTGTGGTGGCAACACCTTTACACACTGAGCCACGTCACCAGCCCCTTTGGCAGTTTTCAGAGCTCAGGCCTCTATCCGTCAGGTCTGCACCTTGCCACTGAGTCACTCACTCTGTTCACTCCCTCTTCTCCAACTCTATATAGTCTTTCTCCTAGCACAAGCATTTTTACATCTCTCTCTTACAGGACACTACAAGCATCAGCAGATACTGCAGCACTCTGTGAGTTTTCACAGTCCTTCCTGTTCCATCGTTGTTCAAACGTGTTTTACAGTTGCCTGCTCACTTTCCCTCCCTGTGCCACAATGAGAATAAATAACAAACAGAAAACTTTTGCACTGCATTACCGCACCAGGGTAATTACCACCAGCTCATCCGGCTTTCTCACCTGCTCAGACAACTACATAAGCATCTACCTCCCTTTCCTCTGAATGTGCTTCTCTCTCACTCTGAGCACTCCGCCTTCTGCTGCCGCTTCTCAGTGTGTCTTGTACACATTTCCCCTTAAATGACTGCATTCCCAGTTCTCTCCCACGCTACACACCTGCCACAGGTGGCCATCTCCAAAGGCAAGGAAAGACGGCCGTGCTAGCTGCTGGCAGCACCTGCCAGCCCATCTCCATTCCTACGGCCCTGAGTAGGCCTCACACAGACAACACCAAAGCTCTTCCTAAGTGGTCCTAATCCCAGCTGGCCTTACTCTCATCTTCTCTCCATTAATCTGCCATAGAAAATGTCTTGTGCATCGTCTAAAAGCAGAAGCAAGTTTTAAGTACATGTGTCCCTTCAGAATGCAATCTAGCTTTATTTACCTACATGGTAAAAATTTAAAACTACCTATGTAGTTAGCCCATTCAACTGCCCCACATAAGCAAACTCCGCTAGCCTCTGTATATTTGATATACCACACGAACCCCAGCCAGGCCCTCTTCAGAGCTAAAGAATTAGCAATCCTATATAATAAAAGATGCTCCGGAGGAACCTCCATTCCAGATCTCAAGCTGTACTATAGAGCAACAGTAACTAAAACAGCATGGTACTGGCATAGCAATAGGCTGGTGGACCAATGGAATAGAATTGAAGACCCAGAAATAAACCCACATACATTTGGACCCTTGATTTTTGACAAAGAAGACAATTCTATTCAATGGACAAAGGATAGCATCTTCAACAAATGGTGCTGGTCTAACTGGCTATCTACATGTGGAAAGATGTAAGTATATCCACATTTATCACCATGCACAAAACACAAGTCCAAGTTGATTAAAGACCTCAACATAAAACCAGATACACTAAATCTGTTAGAAGAAAAAGTGGGGAAGAGCCTGGAACTCATTGGCACAGTAGATAACTTCTTGAACAGAACACCAATAGCCCAGGCTCTAAGGTCAACAATTAATAAATGGGACCTTATGAGGCTAAGAAACTTCTGTAAGGAAGAAGACACTGTCAACAGAACAAAGTGACAGCCTACAGACTGGGAAAAGATCTTCACCAACCCTACATCTGACAAAGGTCTAATATCCAAAATATATAAAGAACTCAAGAAATTAAACACCACCAAACCAAATAACCCAACTGAGAAATGGGGCTCAGAATTAAAGAGAGAATTCTCAACAGAGGAACATCGAATGGCTGAGAAACAATTAAAGAAATGTTCAACATCCTTAGTCATCAGAGAAATGCAAATCAAAACGACTCTGAGACTCCATCTTACACCCATCAGAATGGCCAAGATCAAAAATTCAAATGACACCACATGCTGCAGAGGATGTGGAGAAAGAGGAACACTCCTTCATTGCTGGTGGGAATGCAAACTTGTACAACCACTTTGGAAATCTATCTGGTGCTATCTCAGAAAACTGGGAATAAGACTTCCTCAAGACCCAGCTATTCCACTCCTTGGAATATACCCAGAAGATGCTCCAGCATACAACAAGAATATTTGCTCAACCATGTTCATAGCAGCCTTATTCATAATGGCCAGAACCTGGAAACAACCTAGATGTCCCTCAGGCAAAGAATGGATAAAAAAACTATGATACATTTACACTATGGAATAATACTCAGCTATTAAAAACAAGGAAATCCTGAAATTTGCTGACAAATGGATGGAGCTAGAAAGAATGATCCTGAGTGAGTTAACCCAGACTCAGAAAGACTCACACGGTATGTACTCACTTATAATTGGACACTAGCCCAAAAGGGATGTCCCATGAAAGTCTCCACTTACCAGGAGATTGGGATAGATGCGAGGACCTCCTATTGGGACTGTAGGTGAGAGAAATAGGGGAGAACGGGGAAATAGAAGGACTCAAATGGTCCTAGAAACCTCCAAGAAGAACAGCATGACAGGCAGATCTGGACCCAGGGGTCTCCACTTAAACTACTGCACCAAGCAAGGACAATACATGAAGTAAGCATTGAACCCCAACTCGGATCTAGCCAATGGACAGGACATTCTCCACAGTTGTGTGGAGAGCTAGGACAGACCACTTCCCCTTGGTGGAGGCCTGGGGGCACTCAGAGAAAGGAATAAGCACACTACCAAGATGAGACCTGATAGGCTGTGACCACATATATGGTGGGGGAGGAGGTCCCCTTCTGTCACAGACCTAGGGGAGGGTAATAGGGTAAAAGAAGGAGGGAGGAAGGAGTGGGAGGAATACAAGTGAAAGGATAACAATTGAGATGTAATATGAATAAATTAATAAAAAAATTTTTAAAAGTAATTACTATTCTCTTCAATTGTGCCTAAAAGATGGTGAGTTTTCTTTCCTCTCTTTATTTATTGTTTTGCTTATGCATTCTTTATGAATTAAGGCTTGTATGTGCAATTTTACAAAGAATTTCAGGATGCAGAAAGTAACAGAAGAGATTTGTGCACAGACCCAACTCCCCACAGAAGGCTAAGTTTCTAGGATTCACTTGTAAATAAGGTTATGGGCTCAGTGATGTGTAAGGACAGGACTCTTTAGAGGATATGATTTCATGTCAGGTGTTTGCCTGCACATTCACTGTCACACTTAGAAAAGAAATGTGTTTCTAGCCATTGTACTCTCCCAGAGTCCAAAATGTAATAAAAATGTATTTGATTTCCTAGAATAGTCTCCATAACAAAAGCAATTGAATTTGTTATCAAGGCCACACCAAAGCAATCTAGTTTGAAGAGACCAGTCTTGATACATTTTGTGATAACGTGATTTTACCTATGATTTAAAGAGGCTGCCACAAGTTCACCCAGAGAGCTTTGTGTTGAGAGGGCATTGTACAAATGCAGTTTCCAAATTTCCTAAAGCTACATCCTAGCAGGTGTTCATGTCTCTTGTTTACAAGCAGAAACTGATTTGATCAAATGAAATATTCTGCCCTCCCAGGTAAAAGAATTAGTTCAAAACAAATTATGAATAGATACAAAGAAGCTGTTTGTGTCCCTTTCAAATCGTCCAGGTTTGAGTTAGTAACAACAGTTAGGTTTCAAATAATGAAGCTGCACTTACCAGAATCTTATGCCTTTTAATGTTCCGTTGGCTAATTTCAGCTGCCATCAAAGCTTCCTAAGTTTACACAGCATCATGGTAAGAGGCATGAAAAAAGAAAAGAAGAGAAAATGGAGGAGTGGGAGAGAAAAGAAAGAAGTACAGTTATAAACTATGTGTTACATTTTAACTTCTAAACTATATAAGTACAACCTCATTTTCCTGAGTTTTTTTTTCCCATAAGGCACTTGGAATTTTAGTGTTATAGTTGAATGAACATCACTGAATTAAAATTAAAGCTCTTCAACCAAAATGAAGACTTTTTTTCACTTCCACTTGATTCATTCCCACCTTAAGATCCTGGAATCATATTTCATGTACAAATAAAAGAATAACAAAATCTCCTAGACTTCAAGCAAAAAGGGTACCTGTCATTTTCAATCTGTGTGACATAGACCGACAAAAGACAGTTTTTATTTATGACTCAATAAATGTAAACTGCATGCATCTGTTTTCAGGTCTACAACTAAGCTTATGAAAATCATATCTTTTTATGTCAGAAAGCTTACAATTATTAGTTTAACAAATACTTAACATTTGTTTCATAAAGTGTTACTTAATCTAGGGTCTGGACAGATGGTTCGGCATTTACGAGTGCTTGCTTTGCAATCATGAGGAGTAGAGTTCGGATCCCAGCATCTATGTAACAAACCGGAATCTCTCCAAATGCCTGTAAGACAGGCTCGGAGGGGGGTGATACAGCTAGAACTGCTGGCTTCCAGCCTAGCAGGGAGGACTTGAGGAATGGATTGACTGAAAGACCCTGCCTCAAAAGAAGTAAGTGGAGAGCGGAAGGGGACACACTATATCACCTTCCGGCCTCTGTATAGATAAACAAGTATAAGTACACACTCATACGTGTTCATACACTCATACAGTTGCGCACACATATACAAAGGAGGAACTAAGTAAATATAAGAAACACTAAAAAATTACTTAACCTAAAGCAATATAGTAATAGCTTGATTATATACCAGGTATTAAAATATAACAACAGGGCACCAGTTACAAATTAATAAAAAATGCCCCAGTCCTTCCAGGTAAACTAGTAACTGTTCTTTTCTGCTGATGGTCATACAGAACATTCAGAGTCATTCTAAGAAACAAAATATCTCAGCAGCGATTACAACTGTGTAAAATGTTGTTGTTTAAATCCTAAAGTCGGTCACGTTTCTACACTACTTAAGCCTGTCTAAATTATGGCTCAGTGAAGTGGACAGCATTGGTCCACCCAAATGAGCTCAAACTACTCTAAGAATAAATCTGGTATCTTTCTGTTTTACACAAAATATGGGTAAAATGAGCAATTTTATGAATAGATCCAAAGAGAAGACCCTTAAAAAGTTCATTAGGAAGAGAATCACAAAACCTTCAGTACATCAGCTCTACTGACTCCCCTTCTGTGAACCACGCAATCTTCCCAACCCACCCCTCAACAGAAAAGCCAGCCAACTGAACAGCATGCCTTCTGTTCTCTGATTTCTGAGAGAGAAATCGTGATATATTTTTGGTTTGGAGCATACTAACTCAATAAGAAAGATTTACTATAAAAAATCTTTTCTATTTTCTATGTTCAGACAAGTCAATACTTTCAAGAAAGTAAAATCAAAACTACTTCATATTTCTTCTTCTCAAGGAGCCAGTCAATATGATCATCTTGGTCTCGTTCCTTGGCGATGACAACGTCTCTTGGACTCACGATGTAGAAGAGTGATTCCCCTTCAGAGTACTCTTGAAGGGAGGAGAGAGAGGACAGCCTGGGTGACTCCTTATTACAAAGTTGCAATAGTTTTGGGGGATGTAATTAGGCCACAATTTCAGACTCAACACTCAATTATCTACCTCTGCAGCCAAGTGTGCTTGACTCTTCTGGAGAGCCATGGAGGGTGAGAATGGCAGCATACACTGCTCTTAAATGCACTACAGTGTCACACTATCCAATAGGGAAGGACGGAGAAACAGCTAGAAGAAAAGGCTACAAACAAACTAACACAAATAAGGTAGGCTTAAAATTTTTAACATTCTGACTTCAAAGGAAGAAACAGAATCCTAGCTGCCTGTGCTGGTGCATACTGGACTTTATCTACTGTTTATAAACTTTATTTATGGACACTTACAGAGCCGCTCTTTTCTTACAGAACAATTACATCCCACAGTCAACAATAAATGTTTTCTCCTCACCAGGGTCAAGGCCATGTAATACATAAATGACAGACACCTAAGCCCTGGGGACACGATCTGTCACATCAGCTCTGGGAGGCTGATGCTGACCGTTCCCTGCAGAAGTCAATTACTAAACCTGCTCTGAAGGGTTTCTAAGCAAACACCTGAGTGCTCTGAGCAAAATACTCAGGCCGTATGCATTCTGCTCTGAATCACAACTGTTTTTTATGAACTCGTACAGTTTTTTAACTAATTAGAGGGCTCATGTAAGAAGGGCCAGATGCATGTAGGGTGTTGCATCATTTCTTTGTTCACATGGAAACTAGAATTATTTCCCTAAGATGTCTGATCTCCCAAAGGACAGGACATTCTTCATAGTTGGATAGAGAATGGGGTCTGACTTTCATACGAACTCTGGTGCCCCATATTTGACCATGTCCCCTGGATGGGGAGACCTGGTGGCACTCAGAGAAAGGATAGCAGGCTACCAAGAAGAGACTTGATACCCTATGAGCATATACAGGGGGAGGAGGTCCCCCTCAGTCACAATCATAGGGGAAGGGAGTAAGGGGAAAATGGGAGGGAGAGAGAAATGGGAGGGTACAAGGGATGGGATAATAATTGAGATGTAATATGAATAAATAATAAAATATATTTTTAAAAAAGATGTCTGTTGTTCATAAAGCAGGAAGAAGTATCTAAAGTGCGTAAGTAGATTTTTTGTCCCCCTTTCGATGTATTTTACTAGACTTCCTGACAGGAATACAGAGCCATAGTTCTCCTTCTGCTCCTGAGCAGTAAGTAACTACGTGTAGTCACCTGCATTCGTCCACCCACTTTGCAAACATCCCGCAGTGCCTAGTGTTGCAGTGGGACCCTTTCCATCTGTCACTACTCAGTTCCCAACAGAAGGACTTTGCTGCCACCCACAGCAAACCTTCCAGGAACATAAAGTTTGGACTGAGGGAAAAAAAAACCACAGTCATGCTGCTTGAGGCCAAGCTAAATGTCACTTAGAGGGACAGGACAAGGCTGGGATATTCGGAGGGACAGCATGCTCGCCTGGCATGTTTAAAGCCAAGGGTTTGATTCCCAGCACAGCAAACGTAGCTAGATGACTAGCTGGTTAGAAGGAAAAACAGAAAAACAGGACAAAAAATAAACCTACTGCTCACCTTGGTTCCTTTCCCAGAACATTCTATTTTCTATGTACATTCAGACAAGCCATGCAGTATTTCTGAGTCTAGAACTCGGGCTCTCACTGGCTCAGGCCAGCCCAGGGACTGTCTACAGTCCTGTCAGCTCCTGTGTTTACATTCCCTTGTGTGAGCGGAATAGAAAGGCAACAGAGTAAGTGTAAGAAGATGTACAAGCAGACCTCTGCTGTCTCACCTAAGTGGTAATCCCTGCACTCATTCTCCTGGAAGCCCCTGACTGTCAGAGCATCGGATGAGATCTCTTCGCAAGTCTCTGGCAGTGGCTGGATGATGTCCAGTCTGGGCCTGGCACAGTACTCCCTTTCCTGGGGAAACACAGGGAGGGTGCAGCTTACTGGCACTTCTGCAGGTTACACAAAGGAACAAGCTATACATACTTATTTTGAATTTATCATTTAGGTACAAACAGGTCTTCCTAAAAGCTTGCCACAAACAGCCACCCAATCGTGCTTTATTTTGTAATCTTTCTTTGTGAAATTGTGGGATTTATGAACAGCCCTATCACAGAATGCAATCCTAAGGCAGTGGTAGCTGATGAGAATCTTCGTCACTTGGCAGCGTTTAGAGCAGCACCATTAGGTGGCATTTAGAATCACCATGGAAGCTTATTTCTGGGCACGGGTATGAAGATGTGTCCAGAAAAGTTAAAACATGCAAGGGAGAGTTCCCCACTCCCAGTGTGGGCAGCACCATCTCAGTTCTGATCCTGGACTAAAAGGAAACAGCAAGCCAAGCATCAGCATCATCTCCCTCTGCTGCCAGCTGGAGGATGTGACGTCATCAGCTGCCCCCGGGAGTCCCCTCCAGGATAGGCTGTACTGCCATACTGTGAGACAGAACAACACCTTTCTTCCTTAAGCTGCCCAGTATTTCATCACTGCAGCGAGAAAAGTGACGAACACACACAAACTCATTACAGTTCATCTGCATAATATGAGCAAATGCAAAACAGAATTACAAATGACTTCATATCCAAATCACTGCCAATATGAGTAAACTTACTAGCAATGCCAAAAAGATTAAATTCAACACTAAATCAGATCTTGTCGAGATGGTCGAACTGCCTGCATGACATCACCTGGTACAGAAGACCATGGTCGCAGGTGGCTGCTGACGCAATGTGGCTAGTTGACCAGGGGGTTAAATTCTCAATTTTACTTGACTATAATTAGCATAAGTATTGTGTGACTACAGTTTCTGAAAGGGAAATGCTAGTTCATGACATGGGAAAGATGAGCTGACATTTCTGAGGATCATGGGTGACATTACGTAGATCACTCGCTGGGTTTTCAAAGGAAGCCTGGAAAGTGATTAAGCATTATAATTCTCAGTTTTACAGACAGAGAGACTGACAGCTACAAAAGTAAGATTAAAATTAAATAAGTCCGTGGGAGGGCTGGGATGTCTCCCGGTCAGCCTTGGCCTTCTGGATCAAGTGGGTCCTTCTCTGGTTTCTTATGCATTGCACGCATGAAGTGTACATGCCATCAGGAGCAACAGGGCACACGCTTGGATCTGGTATGGAGTGGGGAGGAGAGAGGAACAAGGCAGAAAACAAACCCAGAAGCTCTGTCTTTACATAAAGCCGTGGAAGTGGACCTCTCTAAGCACGTGTGTTAACTAAGAATCCATTATCCCAGCTTTCTATCTCACAGTGGGGCTACAGCTATTAACAATCACCTACAAGAAGAAAACAGGGGATAGACACCAAAGTTTACCTGAGCTTTGAAAAAACTGGGAAAAAAATCTCTAATTTTAACAACAAAAAATGGAGAGAAGAAAACAGGAGTATTTTAAAATCTGGGTGCAATGAAAATGATAAAAAAAAAATCAAAATCATGACAAGGTGGAAAACAGTGACGTTCACTAGATCATATAAAAAGCTTTGACGGCTAGGGATGTAGTTCAGTGATGGGGTACCTGCCAAGTATGTGGAGTGGAGTAAAGTATAGAAGAACTGAGTCACACAATGGCGCAGTAGCTGTCACAGGGTAGAGAACAGGTGGACACACAAAAGGCACTATGCAGCAAACACTTGAGGGTAATGAAAAGCCAAGAGAAACAGCCAATAAAAATCTAATAGAAACAGATTTTCAGTGTGAAAATAGAACTGGGTAATGGTGTGCCCAAAGCCTATTGTCATTCTTTGGCCCTGATTTTGCTCAGTCACTCCATGGTTAGGGACTGAGAGCACACACTGACGCTATATAAAGTGAGTGTCCACACACTGGCATGCTATAGTCTGCCCTGTGAAGATGGCCTTCCTTAGGATTCTCCTTTCTTATGTTCTTTATTAACACCAGTTTCCCAGGTTTCCTTTTTCCTTTTATTTTTTATTTTTTATTTTTTGATCAGTTGTTTATTAGGCCTCCCCCTTCCCACTGTTATTGCTTCTTCCCTTGTTTCCTTCAATCACATCCTCAATCGGCCCCACATTCCTCATCAGAAAGCACCGCTCTTGCTCCCCCAGGAGCCTCTGCCTTTCTGTATTTTCAAAAAATAAATAAAATAATAATAAACTGATGTCCTTCAATAGGGCTAGAAGCCAACCCTATTGATTTTAGGAGGTTTGAGGGTTCACTTAAGTCTACAGCGTTTCATTGCCTAGCAACATGGGCACCCAGAGCTTCAGTTACTATAGTGATGGCTTCCTAATGCAAGTGTTCTCTCAGAGAAAGGCTCAAGTGCAGCCACCGTTCACAACAAGGGCTCCCTGGGCTTTTCTCACCTATTTTATTTCTTGCCATTTGAGGGGGAAAAAGAGGAGGAGGAAGAAAAGGAGGAGGAGGAGGAGACAACAGGGAAAGCACACTCTACCTGCCCGCTGACTGTGGAGAGCCAGAGAATCAATTGCAATTTCTTTTATATATAGTACCCAAAAGGAAATCCTTTACAACAAGCTTCCCCTGCTCAGGCCTTGAGGCTGCCACTCTCCCAGTCTGGGTGGGGCCCCTGAATTACAACAATAGGCAAACTTGGAATGATGCTGCTCTGGGCTTTAAAGGGAGTTTAGGTATCACTAAATCCCAGATGAGAGTTTCATCCCAATGCCATGAAAACTAAATTTGGTTTTCTCTGCTGTTTCTTGTTAGCAACACATTTTAGTGTCTATCACCTACACTGATAACTGAATGAACAACAATCTCCTTCAAAGCAGGACTTGAGGCACTTGGAACCCTCTGGCTTCTGGGAGGTAAACAGGTAGGTCTGGACTCCAGGCAAGGAGGAGCAGCCCTAGCAGTGACTGTCTCTGATGCCTGGGATCCCCTGCTGCTGCAGCAATCAGTGTCATCGCTGTCATCTCTGCTAACACAAGGTCAGCTCAGTTCCTTTGCCTTTCAGCATGAGGAATACTTTATTTCTTTAAATGAAAATATCAAGCAACTGATGAAAAAGAAAGGATGCAAAAAAAAAAAAGAAAAAGAAAAAGAAAAACCCAAAAACAAAAAAGAAAACCAAAGAAGCCCAGGCTTTCTTCTTTGGATAGGAAAGGGAACAAAGGCAGGCAATGAGTGTGACTTCTGAAGGTACATATGCTGGTCCGCAGGGTAATTTCTGCTAGGCTTATTTCACAGGCCAGAAAGTTCTGCTCGGATTACAGCAATCTCCCGTGACAGGCTGCCTGACCTGGGTGTGATGCTAACAGCCAACTCCTCCACATCCCTCTGACCCTGGGGAGAAGATAATTACCGTTTTTTCGGAAACTTCCTTTACGTAGGAAAGTACAACAAGCTGATCACACAGAGGTGCAAGTCCGCTAATGTAGAATTCAGTTTCAAACTGAGACACTGCAAACAAAAGGCAGAAAGGATTCACCATTATACGGAGCAAAAAAGTGCACATGATGGCAAAGACACTATGAACGCTATAAAGCACTGAAAAATGCTTGAAACAGAAATACATGCTCTTTCCCCAGTGTGATCCTGACACTCACAGTGTATGTGTTGAATTATGATACTATACTAAATATGCACTGAAGTGTGGCCAGCCAGCATGGAAAGCAATTTACAACAGTCTGTCCCAGGAAAGACATGCAGAAGCACAGAGTTCAAAATTGATATCACAGACAAACAAACAAACAAACAAACAAAAAACCAAACAAACAAAAAAAGAACCTCTATATGGCAAATGTGATGCTTCACTGTGCTACAGAACTTAAATAGGAATGTCATTACATTACATGCAGACTTTCTAAAATAAAACCTAACATCAATTATCTTTAATAATAATAGTAAAATTATCTCTAATAACATTAACTTTTAGAAGTGTCTGTGTGTAGGTTTTTCTTTCTTTTCTTTGGTTTTTTTGTTTGTTTGTTTTTCTGAGACAAGTTCTCTGTGTAGCCTTGCTGTCTTGGACTCACTCTGTAGACCAGGCTGGTCTCAAACTCATAGAGATCCACCTGCCTCTGCCTCCCTAGTACTGGGATTAGAGGTGTGTACCACCACATTCGGCCTTTTTCTTTCTTATAGGTGAAGTACAGTGGTGCAAACAGTACACATCATGCTGTTATTATAAATCATTACTCTGGTTTTGGCTTTTGACATTTTATTTAAACATCTTTATATACTTACTTATATACCTTATATATAAAGAAAATTAAGAAGTATTGATGCACTTAAACTTAAAAAGGATTATTATTATTATTACTATGATGATAATGATGCGTTAAGAAGTATACACTAAGGAAACAGCTGAGTGTGTAAGGCCAGACCGTGCAAGCATGAGGCTCTCAGTCTAAACCCACAGCACCCACATAGAAGCCAGGCACGAACACACGTGTCTATAGTCCCAGCCTTTGCAGGACTGGGGCTAGGGAGGACAGTCAGCTTAACTGAAATGGCAGTCTGGCTCAAGTCTTAAGGCACTAAGGCAGTGACAGAGGAAGACACCCCACAACCTCTTCGGGTTCCTGAGGTTCCAACACAGACAGTTAATGCAACCACCACATACACACAAAGTGCTGCCTGCCGGGCCTGGCAGTGCGGCTCTGCACCTCAGCTCTCCATAGGCTCAGGAAAGAGGGTCACCACCTCAAGGATTGTTACGGGGTACAGCACGAGTTCAAAGTCAGCCTACGGAACGTAGTGAGAACCTGCCTCAAGGTGAAACATTAAAGGGGCGCTACGGGCACAGCTCAGTGCTGCACTGCTTGTCTGGCATGCATGAAGGACAATGTCGAGCCCCAATGCTGGGGAGGGGTATGTTTACTTATTATATGGGGGAAATATAAACACATATTCCTATGGCCTGATTCTGACGGCTCCATGATGTGACCAGAAGTTGGCAGCAGTTAAGGAGACTGAGTTTTGAGGTGAGATTCCCTCGTGCGTGGCTCATATTTGGACTTCTCCCATTGGTTGGAAGTTTCGTAGTTGAGGCTGCCTCTGACATCCTGGATATTGGCTGCACTCTGGTTAACATCTATGGTGGGAAAACTTTCTTTTCTCGAGTTGGGAGAACTCAGTTTGTCATGCTGGAGGTGATACTGAATGCTTGTACAGTCTGGAAACTGGGTCATAACTTCCACTAAACTGGATTAAACCAGTTACTTTAGATTCAATGTGAGAAGTTTTCTCATCTGAAAAGAAACAAGAGAAGGGGTACAATCTAAAATACAGATGGAATGAGGGACGCGAGAATCTTTCTTCTTTTCTCTTTCTTGTTCATCAGACTCCTTGATTTTTCTAGTCCTTGCTTATCTTTACAATCATCTTCATAATTTAACTTCTATACTAAAACAGCTGACCAAAAATGACTTAACATAAACTCTACAATAGGTGAGAGTTTTGAGACTGGGTCTTATGTAGCCTAGATTGGCTCTGAATTGGTTATGTAGCTGATGGTGACTTTGAGGTCTGATCTTCCTCATCCCAGCTCCTAATCGCTGGGGTTATAGGTGTGCCACCATTCCCAGCTACCATGGATAGTAGTTCTTATGCCTTGTCACTGCCTGGATGACATAAGTGGGCACGGTGTCCTCACACACAGCAAGGGCAGGTGCTTTGGCCTAGCTCTGCCACTAATGTTTTTCTTCCTTTTGGAAGCTTGTACTGAGCATTTTCTTACGGAGCCACATAAAAACATTTCTGATAAGAGGCAGCATGGGAAATGGTCCAAGGAAGCTCACTACCAACCGTTTCCACCTCGACCACAGCATGGAGAAGGGAATGTGCAGTGTAGACAGGGCTAAAGGTCTCCAGAGATGCACAGAGTGCAGGGTGTGAGTGTGGGAGGACATGAGAGAGTGAAGTGCACATCTGCTGATCTGATGGGTCCACACTGGGATCACGTAGGGGGAAGGTGGCAATCTCACCCATCTAGAAGGAAGGAAACTAAAAACTGAATTTGGCGGCCATTATTCCAAGTGTCCTCACACAAATGGAGTTGAGTGCTGTCTCACTAACCATATGCTGTCACTGAAGCCCAACTATACAGCTTCCTTGCCACTAGTCTGGGCAAAAAACGATAATTCAGAAAAGCCACAGAAACCCTCCTCATGAGGGCCACAAGGAGGCCTGTGTGCCCTTGTGTGCAAGCATATCCAAGGCGTGGTGGACCCTGAGCTATGAGGTACTGTCCTCTCTGTAGATCACATGGCCTGCCCAGACTAACTGAGAGAGAGGATGAGGCAATGTATCCTAATGGTAACTAAATTTACATCATGGCCTGATATTAAAAACAAACAAACAAACAAAAACAACAACAACAACAACAACTTAGCTATAAGGTACAGAACAGAGCCATCAGGATAGTGCCCTACGCAAATCTTCACTCTACATCCTGATTTCCTTAATCTGCAGTGCTTACATAAACAACATGGAGAGTTCATGATCTCTGAGATCATGGAAAACACTAATATGTTCAGGATAAAACAAGAGAAGGCTGCAGGCGTTCATCTCAGTTTCAGGTGGTAAATGTGTACTTGTAGACACTAAGCTATCACATTACCAACTGTGAGTTAATGATCACGTAGAGTAACAAGGAAGAAGTATATTATGAAAACTAATGGTTAAGAGTTTATAAATACAGGAGTTATCAACGTCTAGATAAAGCTGGAGCATCCCTTGTGTTGAGTCATTCCCTCACACCACCCACAGTCTGCTTAGAGAAACAAAACCCGCAATGACAGCAACACTCGGTGTGACCCACAGTGAAGAGTTGTAACTGCTGCATCTCTGCCACCCGCTAATTCCTCTCTTAAAACCTACAAATAGAAACATGTCAAAAACAAAAACCCCACGTGAAGCCTCACTCGCTGAGTTGCTAGTGTGTGGGGTACCCGCAGATACTGTGTCCTACAACACCACAGCGAGAACCACGCTTTTCACTATTCTCCACTAAGACAAGAGTGTATTCAGATCTCACAGGTGCTGCTCACCTCTCATGCTAAGGAAAAGAAAGGTTGGCTAGAGGACGTGGTACTAGAATACATATAGATACAAGGAACAAGTATGTCTACATATGTAAAGGAAGAAATGTCAAACTGCTGTATTTATTCTCCTATAGAACATACACAGAACATCAAACACTTATGGACTAACTTTGTAAAATATCTTCTAGCAATTATTGGCTTTGAATTTCAAAAATCACAGTGGCCAATAAAGTTTACCTTTCCTGATATTCCATTCTACACCACAGAACAATGACTTTAATACTTTTAATACGTTTTGTCTTTTCCTAAAGGAAAGCTACTTTGAAACAGGTGGTTTACAAATCTAGCTAGACAGAAGCACACATTTAAACGGATTATCAGGAAAAGATAAATCACAAAGAGCAAATTGTTGGGTTGTACAGTCCACAGAGAAATCAAAGGCTTGGAAGTGGAGGCTGAGAGAAAACTAGTGCCAGACAAGACAGAGCGTACACTTGAGATCAGGAGCATCTAGAAGTGAAGAGAAGGCTCTGGAGCCGAGGCAGTGTGCTGTGTTTCCACACACAGCGTTTTGCTGAAGAGCACCAGTTGTGGTAGGAACTGCACTGCCACATGGTCGCCGCATGCCAACATGGTAGCAAAGGCCTCCACACTGTAGCGTGCTCAGAAAGCAGCAAGATATGCTGTAAGAATCGGTGCACTGAGCACACAGAACATCAGCAACTAATGTCTCTTCAGAAGAGCAGCAGCAGGCGTCAGACTCCAATGCCTTACTTTCCCAGCTGGACACTCTGAGTGACAACACAGAGAACACAAGCTACACCTATACTGCCCCACCAAGGACAGCAGTGGAAGACTTGAAGTCTTTGTGCTCAGAGTGCGCTGCCCTCTCTAGAACTCTCTTTTCTAGCGTAAGGGCAAGCATATCGCAGGGCACAGAACTTCCACCATCTCTTCTGGTCCCTCCCCAAATGCCAATCCGCAAGGAAGAACAGTTATCTGCGCATCTCTCATGTTGCACTCTAGCTCCTTTACAGCAGTCAGTGGCTGTTGTAAAGGACCCCTGCCCTTAGCCGGCAGGCCAAACCAGGAGCAAACTGTGCCCAGAGAGCATTCACTACGTCTGGACACTTGCTTGACCCCGGTGGTCAGAGAAAACACTATTGGAATCAGCACGTCAGTAGCCTCAGGGATTGCTCAGAAGCAGACACGCTGAAGTAAAAAGTGATGCGATGCTTCACACAAGCAAATCATAGAGTTAGAGGGACCTGAAGTGAAAAGTGAAGAGACTGACTAACAGACAAAATACAAGGAAAATTAAAAAAACAACAACAACAGCAACAACAAAAAACAAGCCAACAGTAACACACAGGTCAGAGACCATTTAAGGCAACTTAGGTTTCATTTTAATCCCAGATTCTCTAGTTGATATCTGGTACATTAATCTGGAATATGTAACGAGGATGCTTCATTATAACAATATTCAAGCTTAGATAAAAGAAAAAGAGAAGGTCAAGGCATGCTGGGTAAAGATGTCTACACCAAATGGTTATTCTTTTTATTATAAGTATAAAATCATCTCAGTTTATGAGCTAAACACAAGTCATGAACAAATCACAGGGACTCTCTACCCCCTGAAAGGAGAACAGAGTCACAGCAAACTCCCCAAGGCATGTGTGCTGCAGAGACTCACTAACATGGAGCCTGCATAACTGCAGGTTGCTGACCTAAGAATGAAATAAGGAAAAACATAATTTCATTTCTCTAAATGAGGTACTTCTCTCAACCAAAATTTTAAAAACTTCAGGGGGAAAAAAGCTGGGCATTTCCATCACACTCAGTTGTTCAGCAAACAGACACACAGCGTCTCCGTTGATGTGTGCGAGGTCTGTAGTGCTTGGGAAATTCTTACCTGTGAGACTGGGGTTCCTTCTGCTGTTGTTTGTCTGCTCTGTGCTCTTGAGACACTGCTTTACCCTGCAGCCAGGCTGGCCTTGAGCCCACTATGTAACCATGGTAATCTCAAACTTGTGTCAAGCCTCTTGCCACAGATCCCTGAGTGCTGGGATTGCAGGTGTGAGCCGCCTCTGGCTACAGAAACAGCTTCCATACCACCCACCATCCAAAGGCACAAGCACATTTTACAGCCGACTTTAATATGGAAAGACTTATTTTTCCTCATCAATGTAATGGCATATAATACTTGGTACATGAAACATGTAGCTGATTCCAAGAGGCACTTAATCATTCAGCGTAGTATTTAGTATCTACTATAATGCTCTAGGCACTCAAGAAAGTAAGCAAAAATAGATGAGCCTATGCTTGCATTGAAGTGACACAGAAATGTACCAATAATCAAGAAATCAAGAACTGATGCAGCCACACAGCCGGGGCAGAGAGAACCCACACCTGAATGTGTGGGCGTAGTCTAGTCAAGCGGGTTTTCTCAGGAAAGCAATGCTTGGCCCAAGGTATGATTAAAAGCTGGTGAAGAGAAAAGATGCAAGATGAATGTTCTCGACACAGTTTGGGAAGGAAGAGCCTGGTCTGTGCAGACAAGTCGCTGTGGCTGCAGCACACAGACCACAAATAGGCTCAGTGAGAGCTGCTGCTGGAGACAGGGTTGGGCAACCCCAGCCCCTGCAGCATTCTTTATCCTCTGAACAACGTGGAAGGACAAGTGAGGGACAATTACACGATCTGGTCTGCACTTCTATTGTGACAAGAGGCTGGCTTAGAGTCACAGTGAGCAGAGACCACTAGAAGGCAGCTGTAATGCTCCAATATGGGGCCAAGCTTATGGTAACAAAAAATGAGTGCTGAGGAGTTTCAAGTGAAGATGACCAAGAGTAAGTACTGTAGTAGGTACATGCACACATGAACTCACCCTCCTTACAGCCACCTGACAGCATTCTTTCTCACCTTTCACACATGAGAATATTGAAACAGCAGAAATCTGTCTGAGGTTCTGGCAGTAAATATTAAACCAGGATCCAAATCTATGATTATCTGATTTCAAAGCCAACTACAAAGTTATTATGAGAAAGATATTTTGTTTGTTTGGGGGGAAAGAAGGGTTTTCCCAGTGAGTTTCCAGAACCTGAAGGCTTTCTGGACCCATTTTATGCAAATACCAAGAGATACGCTCTGGTGGAGGACGTGGCCTTCACTTTCCATCTGACAACCAGAGACTTTGTTGAAGTTTTACCATCACAGGAGATGTGGGAGGGCCCATACCTATTTCAACGTATCGACTCGGCAGATCCCGCATCTCACTGGCATGACGTTCCTTCACTGAGCATATCTGGAATAGAAATTCACATGTTATTCTCTAGATATGACAGAATGCTCTATACCATTTTAAAAGGTAATCATGTCTCCCAGCGGTGGAGTACATGTAATATGCTCTAAGTCATAAAAGACGGAATGGGTTGGAGGGGCCTGAGAGACGACGCAGCAGTGACACGCACTGGATGCTCCTGCAAAGGACCTGGGTCAGTTCCTAGCACCCACATGGTGGCTCAGAACTTTCACTGTAGCTCTGAACTCCAGTTCCAAAGGATCCGCTGCCCTCTTTTCACCCTTGTAGGCATATAAGATGCCCAGATATACATGCAGGAAAAACACGCATACACTTAAAAGTAAAAAATAAATTAAGTAATTAGTTTGGACAAGCTATGACAACCATTATTTAGATTCCCCAACATTGGCCCAATAAAGTTACAGTCTATGACAAAGAAAGAGAACTTCCATATAGACTTGCTGTTTCTAGCGGCCCATTCCCTGAAGCTCTACTTAAAGACTGCAGACACATGCTGGAGGGGTTTCTGGTAGAACATGCACACTATGGTTGCCCAACAGCATCAGCAGTCAGCATGCATCCCATTATGATCCCATATGTGTATAGCCTGGAAGGTGAGAGTAGTTTCCCACTGTGTGAGGGAAGAACATTTTTACTATGTGCACTTTCCCCAAAGTCTGTCCGTCTTTGTTTCAAATTACACCTGTAAAGTTGACATAGAAATATGTATTTTGTAAACCAGCAACTAAAAATGTATTTACCCCCTAAACTTTCACTCCCCCAACACATATTCTAGTTGCTTCTATTAGCCAAGATTTCTCACTAAGATTTTGAACTGAGAAATGCTCAAAATATGACCTAGACTGAGGAAGAAAAAAAATCCCTAATAAAATAGTATAATGACATAAAATTTGCATATTGTGATTTAAGCATAGAGAATGTGCATTCATTATCTATGACTGTTTTAACACATTACACAAATGCGGCAGTTTTAAACAGATATGCATTCATTCACTTATAGGTCTACAGCTACAGGCCTGATCAGTTTCATAGTCAGGTGGCCTGAGGTGTGGGCAGGACAGCAGCACTTCCTTGAAGGCCCCAAGAGAGAATCTACGCCTGGCCAGCTTGCTCACTGCAGAAGCAACACACTTTTCTCTTGTGTAACAGCCCCTCTCTTGTCCACCTCCACCCTGGTATTTCTAGTATGGTTACTTTGGATGACCATGGCCCCCACAGGCTCACATGTTTGGATACTTTGTTCTTAGTCTATGAACTATTTGCTAAGGATTAGAAGGTGTGGCCTTGGAGGAGGAGGTTTGTCACTAGAGGTGGGCCTGGAAGACTCAGAAGGCTTGCAAAACCATTCCCAATGTGTTCTTCTCTGCCACCTATTTGTGGACCAAAATGTGAGTTCTCAGATGCTCCAGCCAACGTGCCTGTTGCTTGCTGCCATGCTACGATGGGCTCTGAATTATCTGCAACCATAAGTCCAATTAAAAGCTCTTTTATAAGCTGCCCTCACCAGAGTGTTTCATCACAGCAACAGAAAAACGAGGCAGACAGAAGCTGGTACCAAGGAGTGGGATACCGCTGTGACGAACCTGCCCTGTTGTATTTTGGTGCAATGTGGAAGGCTCTGGGACTTTGGAGTAGGAAGGTGGTTGATGCTGCAAGCTGGGCTAACTGGGCAGTACCAGGAGGATCTTGGAAGGAGTGCTGAGAGCTATGTGGACTGTGGAGGCACAGGTCAGGAAGCTTCAGAGGGAAAAATATTAGCAACTTGGATAGAGGCCAGTCTTTTGATAGTTTGGCCAACAAAGAGTTGCATTTTGTCCTTGTCTAAGAATTTGCATGAGGCTAAATTGAAAAAGCAATGGACTAATTTCTTTGGCAAAGCAGACTTCAAGGCAACCTAGTATTGATTCTATTGCTGGGCTATTAGTAATCACTCTTGGGTCTACAGTGAAAAAGGGCAAGCGTGGCAAAAAGAAACACATAATGTATAGTTTAAAGAGGAAAAACAGCACCAAAATATCGTGTGCTAAAAGCGATGCAGTGATAAAGGACAGGCTGATCCAAAATGGAATAAAGGCAGGGTGCCCTCGAGCTAACTCCATCTGTAAGAGTAAACGGTCTCAGGAATTCTCTGCTTCCGTACAGCAACAACAATGGAAAGCTGCTGCAACTGTGGCCAGGCTCCATCTCAAGCATCCACCAAACTTGGCAGCACTGCCCAGCGGTTCTGGCTTTACAGTCACGAAGCACACACTGGTAAAGGTGTGGAGTCTCCCTCCATTGTTAAGGGGAGCTGCTGAGGCCAGGGAATGTGTGGTTGGGCAGTCCTGGATGAAGGTCCTGAATGAGCAAGAGGCCTTCAGAGGCCATTTTGTGAACCTGTGAAAGTGAATCCGGGATTGTGTTGGAGACTCCAAGATGTCGGTGATGCCAGAGCCAAGGGATATGTGCCAAAGAGAGCTGCACACAGGAGTGGAACCAGTCTATGAGAGAGAAGTGTGTTGCAGGCAGCAAATCTGGAAAGACAGAGCCATCCAAGCCCTCTGACATTGGACATAGAGCTAGCTACAGGACTTGGGAGTTTTCTCTGCCGGGTCTTGAACTTTCTTGGTCCAATATTATTATTATTATTATTATTATTATTATTATTATTATTATTATTATTATCATTATTATTATTTTTACTAACCCCTATTCCTCTCTTTTGTAATGGTAATGTATATTCTGTGCCATCATGTAATTGTGGAAGTATGTAATTACTTTTGATTTTACAGGGGTTTACAATTAAGTGACTGCCTTGAAAGAAGAAACTTGGAAGTTTGGACTTTTAAACAGTTTTGAAACGGAGACACTATGGGGACTTTTGAAGTTGGACCACTATGTTACGGCCATGAGCCTGAAGGGCAGGGACTGTAATGTGGTGGTAGGAAGAGGAGTGGCCTCCCAGAGACCACGTGTTTACATCATTGGTCCCCAACTGATGGAACTACTTGGAAAGGGTTCAGCGGTGTGGCTTGTTGGAAGTCGAATGTCACCAGGGGGTGGGCTTTGGGTTTGTTAGAGACCTGCATTGCTCCCAGCACATCCTCTTTCCACCTGCTACTCAGGGGTCATGATGTGATCTCTTGGCTGCTCCAGCCTCACATCTGCTGCTTCTCTAACTCTCTGAAAACATAAGCCCAATTCAACACTCGCTTCTACAGGTTGCCTTGGTCATGGTGTTTTATCACAGCAATGGAAAAGTAACTAAGAAAAGGAGACGGACAGGCCAGGACAATCTCTCCATCCTGAACTTAATCACATTCTTCCCACATAAATAAGCACTTGAGGTTAGATTTTAAAAGAAGAGTATGTGCGTGACAGTCGTGAGGAGGGCTGGCAGAGAAGGGCCCAGAGGCCACAGGGTTGGGTCGGGCAGCGAGGCGCTAGCCACTGCCATGCTTTCTGTTTCTACTTGGGGCTCTCATTTCCCTTATAGGGCTGAAGTTTGAATAACAGGTAACATTTATAAGCCATTACAATATTCCAGGCTCTATGTATGCCCTTCTACACATCTAAGAAGTAAGTGGAAAGGGTCAATCAACCCCAGGTCTTCCTGATGCTAAAGGCTACACTGTTAAACTGTTGCTGAGATATTTCCTCATATGTACTTTTACATCAGGTAAATCTTGGTTTATTTTTTAAATTGTGTATTGCACCTTTAAACTTCTGTGATTGTTGTACCTAAGCACTGGTAAGCATGGAATAAAGGGGACTGGGCTTGACCGGGCTGCCGGCTTCCTTCTGGGGATCAGCTATGCCTCATCAAGTACAGCAGCAGCAGCAGCAAGTATGGGCCACATAATTAAATGTCAGAAAATACTTTAATCATCTAGATAATGAGCCAGTGTCTCTGTGTCATTAATTTATAAAACATACAGCATTATTTTAGTTTTAGTGTTACCTCGCTACCATCAGTGACCCAAATGAAACTAATCCTCAAGGATAAAGACAAAGAAAAGGGACCATGAAGATGAGCACCTGGACAAAACCACCAAAACCAACCGCATGTTCCATAAACGGCTAAGGGACTGCAGTGCGATTATGGGAAACTGAAACAGAAAGCAACAAATAAAGCATCCTCCTGAGAACATAAAAAGAAAATTATGTTGCACATCAGAGAAAAGAAAAGCCCATCTTAAAATCTGTACTTGTCAAACAAACTGCCTATCATTAGTGTTCAGGTGAAAATATTAAGTTTCCCAGAAACCATTCATGAATACCATGTCTTCAGACCACTCTCAATGAATCTATAGTGATTTTGCATTTAATATAAAGACCAGGTCAGCCACCTTGATGGAAGTTCCCCAGCCAATAATGAGTGTCACAGTGTCCTTCCAGCAGAGGCTGCAGGGATACATATCTGGGCGCAGACTGATGTCATCTCGGGGAACATTGGTGATTCTTTGCTTTGAGGTGATGTCAAAAATCTTCACACCCTACAAAACAATCAACATTATGCATCTTGTATTCTTGAGAAGGGGCATATCAATAGGTGTGCTATTCAAAACACTAATGGTGTTTAGTGGGCATGCCCAGGAACCACACAAAGGCATGGTCTTGCTTTATGCAGAGCCTGTGAGGAGAATTGAACTCCACACTCCTTTCTGGACAAGGCTGTGTGATTAGTGCATGATGGCATGGGTAATGGAAATCCAACACAAATGTGCATTGCACAGACACACCAAGCTTGCTTGCAAGCTGACAGGCTGCAGCCATTACTAAAGGAACACTTAGTCTGCACAAGAACGAGTTTTAATTTTTCAGAAAGGCTTTGGTTCTGAAAACCCATCCATTCAAAGAAAATGACATGTGACAGCTCAAATGCTGGAATGGAAACACCAAGCATGCTGCCAGCTCAGAAGGAGCCTGGAGACCATGGCTGTTTACTTTCATTGTGACCCAAGAGAAGTAAAGAAAATCCCAAACAGTAGGGTGGGACCCAGATGATTCTTACCTAACAGAATGGAACTGATTTTCTTATCTGTGTATTAAAATTTCAGAAAATATGACAGATATGAAAAGACTATTTTTTAAACTTTCTCCAGGCCCCATTTTATATTAGATAAACTTGAAGTGAGTGCATACTGAAAGTACACTACACTTCTTAAATGGCAGGGCTGTGTTTTTGGCCTATGCTTACTAGGAGTGAAGGAGAAATCAAAAATATTCTTCACTTGCTTCTACCAGTGGCCCATGGCAACAGATAAATGCATCTCCAGAGCACATGCCTGAAGCTGCCCTTCAAATATTAAGACGGCTTTTCATTTTCTTGGCTACTCTGTGCCTCGGATTCTTACTCCAAAACCGATGTGCTGGGAACTACTGGGCTATGAAAGGCCAGGTGACAAGACTCCTTGAGCTGTGGTGTGGTATCAGTCACTGTGTCCACCAGAACAGTGCTATCATCTCCTCTGCCCTGGGCCTTTCTAGCTGGCACCCTTCCGAGACTGTACAAGTGTTAGAGAGACAGACATGTGCCTTTACCATATTATTGGCCCAAGCAATCAGATGTCCCCTCCACTTCACACTCCTTATGTTCCCTTCCCCTTCGTGTAGGACGGAAGACTTCCATCTGTTCATCCATGTCCGCTCAAACAGCAGCAACTGAGGACACAGCAAAACACAGGCTTTCAGACACCCAGAGTCACACAGAAGACCCTTTACTTACCCTTTCTGTGTATCAGTGTTACCAAATGACAAATAATCCACCTTCAATATTTTTTATGTTTAATTTTTTAGTAGATAACCTGCTTTTGGAAAGAATCTCCTATGCATCCTGAACTGCCTGGATTCCTACTTAAATCAGATTCGAGCACTGAGGTATGGCAAGTCCCAGCCACAAGATGGCACCAAAACACCAAGACTCGGCGCAAACAATGCTTCGTGGACCCAGCTTCAGAAAAGCTTTTCAAATAAGGAACTAGGAACTAATTCATTTTGTAAACTGGGAAATGAGAGCCTCTTAAGTTTCTCACTGACATGATAGTCACCACAGGCTAAACTGCTTTAGCTGGAAACAGTCAGCTTTTCTTTCATTTAATCCAAAGCAAATAATTTGACAGTATTTTTTGAACAGTAAATCAAATCACAAGGTATGGACCATTTGCTTTAGGATTTATGGTCTTCAAACATTCCACAGCAGCTAGGCTCTGTATAAAGAGAAGAATCTATTGTGAAATCCCACTGGAAATTTTAAAATAAAATATAACTGGTCAAAATGCCTTAATCCTAAGGAAGACATAGTTCTGATAGTTCATGCATTAATAAAATATTTTCCTTGATATACCCAACTTCAACTCTTTAAGCAATGACATTTATAAAATGTGTTACTGACAGCACATCATCCAGAAGTGTGTGTTTTCCCACTGTTCGCTAGTGCTGAAAACAGATGCCATGAGGGAACTGGGATGCGGCAGACACAGGTTTCACTACTGCTGGCCTACAATCCTGCTGTAGAGTTGTAGGGCTGCAATCCCTCTATCTTCAAACTCTAGGATTCCTAGCAGGGACCACCACACATGGAGAGAGAAATTTAAACTCCTATTTCAGTTCACTTCAGTCCAGTTCAGTTCATGTCCAAAGCACTGGGGAGGAACCATCAAGGGTAACCTAGAAATTCTGTGGAATAAAGCAGTAAGTAAAAAGTACAATAAAGAGCCGGGCGTGGTGGCGCACGCCTTTAATCCCAGCACTCGGGAGGCAGAGGCAGGTGGATCGCTGTGAGTTCGAGGCCAGCCTGGTCTACAAAGCGAGTCCAGGACAGCCAAGGCTACACAGAGAGACCCGGTCTCGAAAAACCAAAAAAAAAAAAAAAAAAAAAAAAGTACAATAAAGTTATATACGACAACCACAAATAGACCATGCCGAGCACAATGTGGAGACTGATTAAAGCCAAGACTAGTGTGTTCTCCCTCCCTCTCTCTTTCTCTCTCTCTTTCCCCCATATATTATAAATATAAAGATACCTAGCATAGTAAATAAAAACAAATACAAAATAGTATTTTCTATGATTCCCTTAAATAAAATATGAGTGAATAGCTCTATACTAAATATTTATTAACATAGAATATATAGGAATATGAACCATATATTGCAGTGTAATCATAATTCTAGAAAAGTGGACAGAAAATCTTGTATAGATACTTCTCTAGATATTCACATTATTTTTATAATAACAGAGTCCCTTCTGCTACAATCACTTTGCTTGGGGTCACCAGAGGAAACAGAGGCCAGCTGGCCTCTAGCTTCCCCCTGTCCTGTCCTAGTGCTAGGAGTTCCAGGAGAGGGCAGGAAAGAGAAAAGAATTCAGAAGTTAGTCCATATATATTAGGTATATATTATGCATATATTAGTATTAATAAGGATGAAGTCCACTGTCTTATTTTTAGGGAAATAGTTGAAACAATAAAACCTCACTGAAAACTTAAAAGGAAACACAAATGTGCTTTTGAATTAATTTACCTCTACTTCTTTGTTTTTAATTAAAAGATTTTTTGAGACTATTATGAGAACTGTATTTACATGGTTTCCATTTTTCCCCTTCCTCAACTTCCTCTCAAATGTATGACCTCTTCTTTAATTATTGCTACACACACACACACACACACACACACACAACACACACACACACACACACACACACACACCTCACATGTGCATGCACGTTCACACTGCCGCCGCTGCTGCCACCACCATATAAATAGGACCTGCTCAGTCTCTTTACTACTACTATGTGACTTTAAGAGCTGACTGCCTGTGACTGGAGATCCTATTAGGAGTCCTGAGGAAGACTGGATGAAGGAACTCTCACAAGGCTCTAGCTCTAGGTGAAGAGCTATAAGCAATTAATCACTTCCTTTAAAATATATTATCAATTTCTTCAGAAAACCATTAAGAGCTACTATGATGAAACCAAAATTATAATTCCCTCCAGGCCGTCCTTTCTGCTACCGTCAGTTTGTTTGGGTCACCAGGAGAAGCGGAGGCCCGCTGGCTCTAGCTTCCCTTTGTCCTGTCCTGTTTCCAGGAGTTCTAAGAGAGGGCAAGAAGAAAAGGAAGGAGACAAGAAGTCAGAAGTCAGGCCCTGTCAGGCTCGGTGCAGACAAACCCTGTAAGCTCCGTTTATGTGAAACGGGAAGAGCAACGCTCCTCGGTGAAGGCTTCATGGAGACAGAAAGGCCCAGAGCACGCATGCAGGTGTCACATGCTGCAAAACAAAACCATCCCAAGTCCAAAGAAAGAAACACGCTAATTTCACTAAATGAATGAGACATTTAAAACTATTTTCCACTACAAATTAAATGTGATTTGTCTTCATTTTGGATGTTTCTCAAAATGTAGTAGTTTTTAATCCTATCACTGTTGCCTTTTGTCAACAAAAATAAATTATCTGTAAAGAAGCAGGCATTCTCTGTAAGTCATGTCTCTCCAATGGCTTGGTGCTGATATGCGCTTTATAATCACACTGGTCCAATCACAGCACCACAGTCCAGTTAAGGTACCCTCCTCACTGGCTCTGGCTATCATTTGAGCATCCTTGCTTCTCCCTGATGGAGAAAGGACCACACCTTTCGCTTTGCTAGACGCTCCTCTCATTGTCCTCCTTTCATTGTCAATACATGATGTGTTTGCAATTGGTGGAGCTATGTAATGGCCCGGCGTCTCTCTTCAGATATAGCCCATCTGTAGCTCCCGATGCTTCAAAACCTATTGAAAACACAGGAATCTGTGCTGCCTCTAAAATTTAAAGGGAAGACCTTCAAGCTACTCCCACAATTAACACACCTTCCCTGTCACAAGGGATTTACTCTTTTGAGCTGGTGTCCACCTCCTGCAATGATGGGCTACCGCCCACTCTGAGGGCAGAGGATGTAACTTTTACAAAGCTTATCAAAACGTTGAAAACTGCTTTTAGCGTTGGTCTTCCCACGCTCCATTTAAGCCGCTGCTGATCTTCTCACTGAGGGACAGAGATGCGCCCTGTGTTTGGCTCTCCGGATTGACGGTGCTCACTTCTCAGGCTCCCTGCACCTGACCAGCTCTTCCCTTGCACCTTGCCCCCTGCCCCCCGCCCCCCAGCTCCTCAGCAGCTCCTCTCAGCCTCTTCCCCAGCCCTTCTTCCGCACTCACGGGCTCAAGCTTCTAAGCTCACATGGTACTCCGCTTCACACGTGTGCAGGTAACGGCTGCCCATTTTATCACTGTCCTTCCGTGGGGCACAGAGCTTCATGCAGGAGACTAGCTCCAAACGGTGCACTTTCCACTTACTGTTTTATACTAATCTATGGGAATTTTGAGTAGGAACACATTTTCGAGCAGGAATGCCAAGGCAAGTTCTGCACTCATGATTTACAGAGAGATAAACTACTTTTCTTACCCACATTCTGCACTAATTTAAGTACCACAGAGCTATCTGCCCCTATTTCACTGACATTTAATAAAATCCATTTCTTTCTTCTAGTCATAAAACTGCCTAGAGACCTACTGAGCACGAATGTTCTACAAAGCATTTTAGGGGTAAGTCATTGAGCGAACTAGCCTTAAAAGCAGCTGGTTAATTTATTTGGTTTGTCTTCCACATCCTGTATTATCGAATTGTCATTATCCCAATACTGAGAGCAATTTAAGCTCAATGGGAGCTAAGTACACAGAGAGGAAAAGCTGCTTCCAAGAGGTCTATATTTTTGTTGTTGCTGGAGAAAGGATTTTAGGGCTTTATTTCCCATAAATCCACATTCTGGCAGTCAGCACTCTCAGTACTTATATTTCAATAGGAGCCTTCACATACCAGCAATATACTTTATTCTTCCACGTTCTGTGCTGATAGATGTATCTAACACTTCACTACAAAGTGGTGCAGGATGCACACCCCAGCACCTCCCACACCTGTGCCAAGATCCCCAGCAGTCTGCAATAAAGCCTGGTTTCTGGTACCCAGTGATATTATTACCCATCGCCACTCTCCCCGATAAAGGAAAGGGGCGTGTTTCCATCGTCAGCTCAGGATCTTCCAAGTTTATGGATGATGTGACTTTTTAGCCTTCCTCAACACCTGCAATGCTGCTTGATTTGAGACAGACAAAAAAAGCAGAAAAGACTGGGGCAGATATGGAAGACACTAGATATGTTCCTACAGGAAGAAGCAAGGGGCTCAAGAAAAACAGGTTCCATGAAAGGCAACCTCTGCTAAGTCAGATGAGATTCTGGACAATGAAAAGATAATGGTATGGTGGGGCTCTTAAAAATATAAATCGCAGCAAGTCAGAACCTAGCAAGGCAGTCTCAGAAAAACAAGACAAAGGGCATTAAGGACATGAGGTCTCATTACGGGACTTAAAGACTTGAGAAAGATCAAGAATAAAAAATTTTAAATAGAAAACAAGGTCTGGAGAGATGACTCAGTAGTTAAAGAGTGCTCACTGCTCTCCTAGAGGATCAAAGCTTGGGGCTCAGCACCTGTATCAGGTGACTAACTATCTTCCATAGGCACCTGCACATATAACACACACACACACACACAAACACACACACACACACACACACACACACACACACACACACACACACACCACACACACACACACACTTACTTCAATAACTGAAAATAGAAAAGTGAATGAAGTATTAGCCATTGTGGAGAAGGTGCTGGTTGTGCACAGCAGAGAGAAGCTTATACTTCTGACAGGGTCAGGGGTGAGCAGCCCTAAAGGCTAACATATCAACACGCCCGTTCCGATCACAGTGTTTAACACTGCCATGTGCAGTACCTCACACGTGAGCAGGTGGGAGCCTTCCTCTTCTTGCTTTGACTCAGATCCAACACTGTCAATAGGTGTTTAGATTTTTTTTTTTTAAATCTCCACAAAGAAAGATAACAAAACACAGCAAGAAAAGGGAACAATCTCAAGTATATCCTTGCGTTAAACCCACCAGTTAATTTCTGGACATGTTATAATTCTTCAAACTTCTTTTTCTAGAGGTAATTTCACGTACTTAAAAGAAGTCCAGATGCAGACCAAATACAGGTGTCACATAAAGCACCTATGCATAGAAGAAGTCTCACAGCCTAATTGGTCAGCGACGTGCTCTATAGAAAACACCTGAGAGAACATGACGTCACGCCCCGGAGGCTAACTAATCTTGTGGAAGCTACGTGGACATGTTGATAGTTGCAAACTAAACTAAACTAAACTAAAAGGTAAAGCAAGGTAAAGTCTGCTTAGCAACCAACAGCTTCAAACCAGGAAATCAGCATGAAAAGATGATGCCAAATACCAAAGGTCCCACGAGGAGCAGTTTCTTTTGTGTAAAACAACAGATTACAGATACAAATCTGTGGATCAACCCATCTACCCCGACAGGCTACCAAATCATACCCATTCTGAAACAGGCTCTCAACACTGCCATCTGTAATACCTACTGATGCGAGTTCATGACTACAAAAGCCTGAGACATGATTTTAACATGTATTAATAATTCTGCCACTATAAGGAAACTTCTTATCCATCCATGTCACGAGACTTAACAGAGATGGGCTCACATTTAGGTGCAGCCACCTAAGGATGTATCTCGAGGTTAGGGCTTGAGGTCAGACCTTCAGCAGCAGGGGAAAAAACAAAAACAAAAACATAAAAGCTGCCCACAACTGAACTCATGTCCCATGTTAAGAACAAAATCCTCTAATTTTACCTGCACAGCATCTCAACTGTAGAGGGACACTGAAGGGGGAGCCTGGCAAGAAGGGTATGAAAAAAAAAAAACCTGATAAATCTGCATAATATAGAAAGTTATCTGAAAAGCGGAGCTCCCTTCCCATCCACCCCAGCTCAACAAGTTGTATCAAGACTGAGCATGTCCTCTTCCCCTATGGCCTGGGCAAGGCAGTGCCACCAAGGGGAGGCGATCAAAAAGCTAGCATCAGAGTTCATGTCAGAGACAGCCCTGCTCCCCCTACTAGAAGACCCACATGAAGCCTGAGCTGCCCACTGGCTACATCTGTGTAGGGGGCCCAGGTCCAGTCCATGCACGGTCCTTGGTTGGTGTTTCAGTCTCAGCAGGCCCTTCTGGGCCCCAGTTAGTTGGCTCTTTTGATCTTTTTGTGGAGCTCTAGATACCTCCAGATCCTTTTCTCCCCTCTCCCCCACTTTTCCACAAGTGCTGGGGCTATGACCAGATATAATAAAGTAAATACATAAATAATTTTTGAAAAAAGAAAGGAAAGGATGGATGCTGAGATCAGGAGAAATAGTCTTTCCCAGTGACTAACATATCAATTGGTAATTCAATATCAAGAGTTAAGACCTGAAAAATATACATAATTAACACTGCATATGTAACAATAAACATATAAAACTAAGAATGCTACATTTAGGAACACATAGCCACACACAGGTGTGTACACACACAGACACAGGCATACTCATATACACATATCTATATATTTATGTAACAACAATTAATGAAAAATAGGTCATGGAGTTGAAAAATAGCAAGGAAGGGTTTGAGGGGATGAAAGGAAATGGATAAATTATATAAGCATATTAATAATCTCAAAAGTAAAGAAATTAAAAACAATTTTAAAAGTTATCTGGATTTGCATGTTTGAATAAACCCTTCACATAGTTCTATGTAAAACAAAGGAGAGAAAAACCTTAAGATCATGACCCCACTTGGAGAAGCCAATCAAATGAATCCATCTTAATTTGCTTTAATCACCTTAGGCATAAAGCTACCATAGTTAGTCACTGGTAGGTCTACAGAAGTGGCAGGACTGATGGGTTTTGGACAGACTCAGATCCATGAGATGTGATATGCATGTGTAATCACTCCTCATATTCTTCAATTTCCCTTGCCTCATTTGAACTCCCATATAATATCTCCTTGGGAACAAGAATGATTATCCCATATTTAGACAATATTGGTAATAAGTCTTCACGTTATTCTGTAAGCAGCAATAATTTGTGTTAGAATTGACAATAAATGTCAAATGGACAGTCTTCATTGGCATGGCTTCTATTATATTAAAAAATGCCCTGAGCACAGAATGTCACCAAACATACCTAACAAAGGCAGAGATGGACATGGATAATATAAATGTTCAAAATTTCTAATAGTTAAAGACACTTAAAAAATAATGATTGGCAGAGAAAACAATGAAGTAAGCTATTTGCACATAGCTGGTATAAATGAGTGTGCATTGTTTGGAATGTAAATTTATTTGGTTATGTGTTCAAATACTTTAAAAAAAATAGTGATAACCTTTGTAGGTAGCACCATAGAACTGGCCCTGGTGTCAGGGGGTGCCTGTGAACCAGCTCTAGGTATGTAAGTGCAGGAGAGCTTGCCTGGCCCCTCCTCTGCTGTGTGGTGGCATGGGCAAGGCAAAGTGGGGGAGCTGGCCCATGCCAGCTGTTTAAAAAGCACTGTGAATAAATATAAGGAAAGGAAGGTGGGGAGTGACGCTGAGAAAGCATAATCTTCTAAAATTAATTAATTTATTCACTTTACATCCTGATCGTAGCTGCCTCCCTCCTCTCCTCCTGGTCCCACCCTCCTTCCCTCTTCCCCCTCCCTTATTCTGCAGTAAAGGGGAGCCCCCACCCACCCACTACAGCTCATCAAGCTGCATCAGGCCTGGTGAGGCAGCCCCACTAGGGAGGAGTGACCAAAAAGCAGGCAACAGAGTCCATGTATAATCTTAAAGAAGGACTGAGAGACTGTTTCATTAGCAAAGATGACCACTGATAATGATCTAAGGCTTGTACCATTGAACACCACATAAATGGACATGATCACTGGTGGGGAATGATACTGTAAGTACAAACACTCAGAGGAGCAATAGGGTGTCAGGATGGAAAGATGAGACTCTGTCAGAAGGAAAATTATAAGAAGGGGGCTGGGCCGGGCGTGGTGGCGCATGCCTTTAATCCCAGCACTCGGGAGGCAGAGGCGGGCGGGGTCGCTGTGAGTTCGAGGCCAGCCTGGTCTACAAAGTGAGTCCAGGACAGCCCAGGCTAACACAGAGAGACCCTGTCTCGAAAATCCAAAAAAAAAAAAAAAAAAAAAAAAAAAACCAAAAAACGAAGGGGGCTGGAGAGAAAACTCAGGGGTTAAGAGCGCATACTGCATTTGCAGAAGGCTGAGTTTGGTTTAGGCCCATGTCATGTGTCTCAAACTTGCCTGGAATTCCAGTACCAAGTTATCTATCAACACATCTGACCACTGTGGGTGTTTGTATTCACACACCCAGACACAAACACACATACACTTAAATAAAAATAATGTTTTCCATGCTCCCTTCCCTGCTTGCCACCTACAGCAGCAGAGAGCTGGCTATAGCACTCCGGAGAGCTGGCCCTGTGTAGGAGAACTGGTGAGCTGGCCCTGAGGGAGTGAGCTTGGGAGGGCTGGCCTTGCCACTGGCTGGTGGTGGCCTTGAGTGAGCTAGCCCTGGCAGTGCTGGAGAGCTCGCCCTACTGGTGTGAGTGTGGAACAGCTGGCAGGCTGACAGCTCAGCTATTACCCAGGTCCAGGTCCAGGGCTTCGAGCTGGCCCACATGCCAACATCTACTCTATTGATGAACTGCTGGAGTGTGTGAATGAGTTGGTCTTGCAGATGCAAAACTGCTGGATCTCCATGACACAGGGCAACAACAACAGGCTATCTGAGGGAGTCCCCATGATGAACCAGTACTGAGAGTGTAGCAGAAGCCAAAGGCCTTGAACCAAACATTGCAATGAACATTTTAAGTAAAGACCTATGGACAAAAGGGTATACTGTGTGACATAATACAGTTTCCATGACAAGTTGTGTGTGTGTGTTTGTGTGTGTTGTTTTGTACTAAGTTTTTGTTTTTTAAAAAATTATTGCTTTTTCTTTTCTTTTGGGCAGTCGGTTGTAAGGGTGGAAGGCAGATACAAAGGAACAGAAGACGAGTGGGACTAAGCTGTATGATGTGAAATTTTTTTTAAAAAAATCAATAGAAAGTTAAAAAATAATAGTCACTACTTAATATTAGCTATAAAAACCTTTTCTTATTAAAAAAAATTAAGGGACTAATGAGATGACTCAGTGGTTAAAAGCAGTGGCTATTCTTCCAGAGGACCCAGGTTTAAATCCCAATACCCACATGGTGTTTTTTATATCAGTTGTAATTCTATTTTCAAGGGGTCAGATGCCTTCATTTGGGCTCTAATGGCACCAGGCATGCATGTGGTACACAGATATACATACAGGCAAAAACACCCATATACATAAAATACTTAAGAAGAAAAAAAAAACAAGATATATTTCTTTGCCCAGATATGGTGATGGTGCATAGACAGACATGCAGCTAAAATATCCATATACATAAAATAATTTTAAAAGCAAAACAATATATATTTCTTAGCCCAGACACTGTGGTACATCTCTTTAATCCCCGCACTTGGGAGGTATAGACAGACAGTTTTCTGTGAGTTCAAGGTCAATCTAGTGTACATAGTGTACATAAGTGTACATAAGAACTCTGTATCAAAATAATAAAGTAAATAAATAAAAAACAAAACCATATCTTCAATTAAATATACCGGTTCCAACAACAACAACAAAATAATGCAAAATCCATGCAGCACAGGCAATCTTTTAAAGTGCACACTGTATGCACCAAAGAAAGAAATGTTCTGGAAATTTCTACAACCATACCAATCCAATAAATTATAAAAATATCATTTAACTAAAAATGTCATCAGAATTTATGAAAAAATGCAACATTTTATTTTTTGCCAAGTGTAGATTTGCATAACAAACTAGATGAACACAAGGAAACCAATCAATAGTGTGTGACGTTACACTCTTACGATAAAGGGGAGCCTTATGGAAAAGTGGGGGGAAGGAGAAAAGGACCTGGAAGTGACAAGAGCTCCACAAGAAGACCAACAGAACCAACTAACAAGGACCCAGAGCGGCCTGTGGAGACTGAGCACCAACCAAGACCGTGCATGGACTGGACCTAGGCCCCTACACAGACGTAGCCAGTGGCAGCTCGGGCTTCACGGGGTCCTCTAGTAAGGGGAGGAGGCCTGTCTCAGGCATGGACTCTGATGCCAACTTTTGATCACTTCCCACTGGCAGGACACCCTAGCCACAAGGGAAGAGGACACATTCAGTCCTGATGTGACTTGATGAGCTGGGGTGGATGGGAAAGGGGGTTCCCCTTCTCTGAGAAACAGGGGAAGGGGGAGGGGGGGAGGAGGGAGGGTGGGGCTAGGAGGAGAGGCGGGATGGGGCTATGACCAGGATGTAAAGTGAATAAAATGTTTTTCTTTAATTTAAAAAAGAAGGTAAAGGACATATACATGTTTCATAAAGCTCCTAGCATGTTGGAAAATTTATACTGGCCTTTTAAAGGGCAGTCCCTGTGCTGGGATGTAACCTGCTGCTGAGTGCAAGCTAGACTCTCAGCCAGCACCTAATTTCTGAGCTACTCTTTAAATTCAAGTATTAGTAAAGGCATCCTAATTGATTTTAACGGAGTGCATGGGTCACCACCAAAGCTAAATGAATTTATGCAAACGAAATCTGTTTAATAATGAAATAAGAGGGGCTTTAAAGTTGTTTCTCAAAGTTGACGAACACAAGGAAGGTATTTTTGTCTCGAGCAGGGAATGTCAGACTAAGCCTATGATTCCTACTAATAACAGCATAAACATTGTGTCTGATGTGAGTGGACTAGAACTGCAAGATGACATGGGCTGTAAGGTGGGTGGCAGAGGGTAACTCCTAAGAAGGATCCAGAGCCGGTGTCATCTTCACTCTGTGCCACCGAGTGGGTCCCCAGGCCTGCCACATAGCCTTCAGAAAGAAGAGGGAGTGGGTGGCGGTCTTCGCTGGCACCTCACTCCATGTACGACCAGAGTACAAGAAGAGAACAATAACTCACACGGTGGAATATTCTGGATGCTTTGGAAAGCAAGTCTTAAAGTTGTCAGCTCACAGCCAAGTCACTACTGAAATCACTCAGACTATCTTCTGTTTAAGGCCAAAGCAATATTTTCATTTCTACTACTTGGTACTGTTTGTTATAAAAATGATTTTTAAAAACTCTTTGGTTAATAAAAAAAAAAAAGAAAACAACTGGCATATAAACACCATGATTCTTTAATTTTAGGGTTTGCTGTTTCCATAAACAGAAAGATGTTCAGGAAGGTTTCACTTGCTCCCTGTTCTGAAAAGCACTGAAATCATACAACACCATAAACACGCCAACAAAGAGCAGCCGTGACTCTCCTTACTCTACCACAGCCCACACAGGTTTGTCACAGACAGGAACGATGCCTAACTCAATTACTTTTGTTATTTTTAAATGCTGCCTCTCTTTTTTCTCTTTCTTTCTCCCCCGACCCCCATCCCCGTGGAAGGGCCATTATTTTTACACTTCAGGTGTTACCAACTTCAAAAGAAGGTAGCTAAGCTAACCAGCTGCAAGTACCCTAGAGATCAAAGTCTCCCAGTTTTATTACATCGTCATTTGTCACAGGCCACACACCCTCGCAGAGACACACAGCATTACCTTTTTCCCTCCAGTCACAAACTGCTTACAACTGGATCTCACGAACTGTGGGTGCACAGCAATAATCTACAAAAGAAAAAGTACCCAAGCCTGGATTAAAAGTCACAGGTGAAAGCACGTGATAACCTTTTGTCCACATGATTGAAAAACTGGATCTTGGCAGGGACAATGATTCTCCGAACACTCTGCAACTGATAAAGACCTCTTAGTCTTGCTCTTGTGTGATAAAATCAAAATCAAAGCTACACAGAATGAAGGAGTTCTAGCTTCTGGCTGAGTAAGTGGTGCTGAGCAGACTCCTCTCCTAAACGTATGTGTGTTGGGGGGATGGGCCAAGGAAGTGCAACGGATGTCTCAACCATTTGCAACTAAGTACACTGCACAGAAGCAACGCAGACAACCAGACCACACACAGGTCTCTTGGGAGGCTGCGCCACCACTGCTCCTGCTGTTGGCTCTATGGTCACAGAGAGCACAGTGAACACAAGGTGGGAGAGGGAGGAAAGGCAGCCGAGAGGCTCCAGGGGCTCACACCAGCCTAGCTCTCTTTGTATTAAGCTTCTCCCTTACAAGCATCCCCAACTCTCCATGACATCCGAAACTTCTAACCTTCAGCTGAATACGTTTTACATTTCTATAATTAACTAACCAATTGGCAGGCTAATAGATTTCTCTACACTGTCATCCTCTCATTTTTGTGAACATCCCTACTTGTTAGCTCAGTGTTCTCTTCAGCTCTGCCCTAACCCATCCTAACTACTGACACAGAAACACACATTACATCCCTTCAACCTCACAGTCTCTGAGAGCCTTGCAAGCTCTCTCACAACATAAACGAGCATCTCTCCATAGAGATACCCTCCCTGCACCCAATATAGGTTCAGAAAGATAGCCAGGGGGGCTGATGCACTGACCTCTACTGTGCTGAGCCTCCCTCCCAGCGCCTGGCTCGTTCACGGGCAGGACTCAGACCCTCCCTCCCTCCCTCCCTAAGCTGCCAATGCCACTGCTCAGTGCTGCTCTGCCAAGCACTGTTTCCTTTGGCCTTCTCTCTCTCCTCACTCTCACCATTAACCCACACAGAGTCTATGGACATTCTCTCTGCACACTGCCCTCCTTTCTATCAGCCAGATGATATCAGTTTTATGAACAAGTGTCTTGAAAGAACTTTACTGGTGCTTCTGACTCCCTCTCCTGGGACTCGCTCTGCTGTAGCCATCAGCAAGCTTACAGTTGCCATTGGAAACACTGGCCAAAGTCCGTTACCTCTCCAGGCTGCCTTTTCCCTTCTCGGCATTCCAGTCACCAGCTGGATTTTTTTCCCAGTCTTTCTAAGGCCTGCCTCTCAGGCTAGTGGCTATTTTTATTTCCACTGCAGTCTTTCGAGAGCACCAGAATATCAACATCAATCTTCTCTTTTCACACTGTAGCTGGAAGTGGCTAATATCCTTTAAAACGGCTTCCTCTCGCTCACTTCTAATTACTAACTGTGTTTAAGGGACACCCTCCACCGAGAAGACCAACATCTGTTCCTAAACCCTCTGTAAACCACCTGATGCACCCCAGGCCTCTAAGCTCCTAGCCAATTTCTCAATGCCTTCACTCAAATTATTACCTAATACAATTGGGGCGATTTCCTCAAGTCATTACTAGAGCAAGACACTGGATTTCCCTCCTGTGCTGCCATCTTTGACTTCACTCAGCCACGCTGTCACTGAGACTACAATGTCTACCTCTTGACAACTGTCGTAATACATTTCTCCATCTTGGACACTCACGATTGCTCCTTTACTAAGCTCCTTAGTGCTTTGTTCAGTACACTACATCAGCCTTCTAAATTGTCTCTTTCCCAGCCACTCTCCAGTTTAAATCCCCTTGCTTTCTGGCAAAGTCGGCTTTCTAAAACATGTGTCAGATCCTCTCTATCCTTTCCTACTGGTCAACCAATATTTGAATAAGCATGTGAGAGAATTTCACCTCCTTTAAGAGTACAACAGATACTTTACCATGACAGGTATCGCCAGCTGCTCTCCTGGGCTCTTATCCACCAGAGCTGCCATTTCTACTGCGGAGAGTCACCGTAGAGCCAAGCTCCATCTACACCACTCTTGTTCTTAGGCACTTAATAACCTATCAGATGGAAACCAAATTCCAGCCGACTCTACTCTGCCTTTTCTTGCCTCTTTAGGCTCTCATGTACATCTAAGCAAGGCTTTCTGCCACTTCCTGGATAGTGGGAACTTTTTGGCCTCTCCATTTCTACTGTGCTTCTCCGTATGGAAGGCCAGCTCATACCTGTACCTGTCTCTGTATCAAGGCTTGTCACACATCACCCAATCTATAAAGGTATCACTCAAAAACAAAGCTCACTACCACCACAAAGAAGCAGCTAAATGTGACTTCCTTTAGCTCAGAGCTTATTATGATTGTTTTGACTCTGTCATCTGAGTCAGAATGGTGTGTGTGTGTGTGTGTGTGTGTGTGTGTGTGTGTGTGTGTGTGTGTGTATGATTTAATCCACTCAGAGCTCCTAGAGCACAGACTGAGGCCAGTCACAGCATTCAAGTGGGACCTGCACACCATGAACTAAACAGATACTTGTGTAACAGGACAAGCAGTGTCTCCATTACCACAGTCATCCTCATCTAGGGGAGAAAGCTCCTTCATGAGGGAAAATTTGCTAAATACTTACCTTAATGGGACAGTCAAAAGTCTCATGAAATTCTTCTCCAGAGTACAGTCCAAATACCTGCAGCTGAGAAGTGAACAGAGCTTGTCAGTGTATCATCACGCTAACTGAGAGGGCCAAGTCAGCACGGAAAAAGAAAGGAAAACCAATGTGAGACATTCCAATGATTTGAAGTCCCTGTGACCCCTACGAAGTAGCTGGTGCAAACTATTCTATCAGTGTAGAGCACTCATTGTCAATGAAGCTTTTACAAGCATCCTAAAAGAATTTGGCACCTAGGCAGGGTACATGGAGGAGGTAGAGGGAAAAAGGAGAAAATAGTGCAAATAGATTTTAATACATAAAATGAAAATAAAAAGCTTTTACAAGCATCACATGGACAGAGTTCCCTTTACTCTCTGCAGATTCATTAACAGATGCCAACTTTCAGAAATGAAATAGATGTGGGCAAGTTACTAACATTCTTTTATCAACTTCCCACAGGCTGATGGAACTGTTTTCCTCCAAAAGGAGAAAGGAACTTCTTCGAATTATACATATAGGGCTCATAGACACACACACACACACACACGCACACACACACACAGACACATGCATGTACACACACAAAATATGCACACACACTGAAACACACATACACAGGCATCACACACATGCATGTACACACACATTCATACACTGATGTGGCAAGACAAGGGACTAAATGAGACCTTACGATCTTACAGTGAATCTACTCAGTGTGTGCATCAAAGACTTAAGCTGTCCCTCATCAGTGCTACTTTCAAGCCATTGTGAGCCACTTCATTCAGTTACACTTCCCCACTGCTTTTTAACCGGTCACAGCAGAGACGCAACAAAAACAGAATTAGGTCTAATATGTATAACATAAAGGATGCAAATCTTGGCTTCACATAATTTGCGACATAAACCTGACTCTTCACCCATCAGCCAGATCAAGAAGGAGAGTTTATGCAGATGTTTGTATAACCCTGGTATTCAGGGACTGAGGCTGCAGGACCAGGCGCCTGTGTCTAGCTAGCCTAGGAAAGAACCAAAACAGAAAGAAAAAAAGGGAGGTTGGAGGGGAGAGAGGGAGGAAAGGAGGGAGGAAAGAAAGAAAGCAAAAAGAAACCGAATCCAAGGAGCTCCTCCACTGTACTTCTCAGCCGATGGTTTCCTGAATCCCACCACAGGCCTGGGACCTATCGCTGTGCACAGTCACACTGCCATTTAAGTTTCTCACGAACGGGAAGCATGTGTCACTCTACTGCTGCCCTTTTCAGCACTGCCCTTGTAAGCCGTATGCGCGCTGCAGAGCTTGGCTCTTTGCCGCCGCTATGAAGTTTGCAATGTGTGACTACATCACAATTCATGTCCCCTTCTACTGACAGCCACCTGCTTTGGCACCAGATCAGGACGTTTATGAACAGTGCAGTGCTTCTGCAGACTTTCTCTACAAATCTCCTGGTTATGTATGAGGCCCATATAACAAGGGGTGGGGATGTTAAGTCACAGGTTAAAATTATGTTCATATTTAATGGACAAAAATATTTAATAGACTTGGTTCATTCGAGAGTTTTGGGTTTTTTTAATGTATGTGAGTGTTTTGCCTCAATCGATGGATGTGCATCACATGCATTCCTGATGCCTGAAGAAGTCAGAAGAAAGGGCATCAAATCTGCAGAGCTGGAGTTACAGATGGTTGGGACTCAACGTGGGTACCGGGAGTTGAACCCAGTCCTCTGCAAGAGCAACAACTGGTAACTACTAAGCCATCTCTCCAGCCCCAACAGACTGACTCTGTTAATTTCTACCCTAACAAGAAGAGCATGGGGACCAGCCAGTGTTACCAGGGAAACAGAGCTGACACTGTTGGGACCCTTACTTAACTACCTCAGCACTTGTGATGGGCTTGCTCCTTTTCTAGTCTCTAATAGGATTTCGTCTTTACTATTGTCGGAAGTCACCCTGAGGCCATTTGCATATGCCTTTGGTTTGGATGTTTCTAGCCCTCAAAGTTTTCTGTTGAAATCTAAAGGCCACAGTGCTGGTATTAGGAGGGAAGGCGTTTGGTAGGATGCTCCCTCAGGAATGCTACCCCAGTGCCACCATGACAGAAACGAAGGAAGCTAAATAGACACTGTCACCTGCTTGCTTTCTGACACTAAGGACACAAGTGCACCCCTCACACTCGGGAGGACTGTGGCAGGGTCCTCTGGAGGCCGCGAGGACACTCCTCACCCGACACTGACCCCAGGATCTTCATATCCTCAGCGCTGTGAGATATAAGGTTTTGTTGTCAAAGATTGCCCAGTCTAAGAGGATTTTGTTAAATCAACACAGTCTAATGATACTTCTTTATGATATTTTAAATAACAAATTCATTTTCTGTACTGATAAAGACTATGAAAACTTAATTTTTCCTTGCATTAATGTTAATAAGTTGTGAATGATTTATTCCTCCAAGCTCCAACCAGAGAATTACCTTAAAAGACAAATTCATACATTACAAAATAAAATCTTTGAGCCAGGTGTCATCGACATGCCTATGCCTATAACCCAAAAAACAGGAAGATAAAGTAGGAGAGTTGTTCACTGAGGCCAGTCTGGGGCTACAGACACAGATCTTGACTCAAATAAGCATGTTAACCAAATCATAACTATTCCTTTAATTGTAGGAGAATTGTTAGAGCCCAAGATGAACATGATGTAATGTGACACACAGAACAGTCTCACAATAGATTCTGGGCACAGCAACCACATGCCACTGCCACCTTGGCTCTCAGTGTTGAGAGGGTAGAGAGTTGGTGCTTTTCTATACATGCTTCTGAAGTGGAACAGTCAAGCAGTACACTCAGGCCTTTACTTCACCATGGGAAGTTTGATGGAGTCCAACAAGTTTCCACACAGTAAGGTGGGGCCCTGTATCACTGAATCGTGATGGAGGTGATCAGCACAGGCCCTCTTTCGTGATGTACCTCAGTGTGAATGCCTGCTGAAGTAGCAGGGGGAAAAGCTCCCAATTCCATCAATTTCCTTCCCAGGAGAACATCTTGACAACAGTCTGGGTCACATACTACTACAGCCCATTATTACCTCTAACCCTGTAACAGGTCTCAGCTCCTATGATGGGGAGTTAGATCCCTGAGGACTAAGGTAGGCTCCCCCTAGACAGACTGCACTCCTTTCTGGTGGGCTGACAGGATATTTGCAATGGTTACAACTGACAATATCCAACCTGGGTTGAGGATCTTGCTCCATGCTGCTGCTAGGGATGCCAGAGTCACACCAATGTGCTTTTTCAAGAGATGATTCTGTTGATAACTACAGACTTGCCTATGGTCCTTAATGACAAGAGCTGTGACCAGAATCCAAGTGTTCCAAGGCTCATTCTCCCTTAAGATAACATCATACCAGACAACCTAAAATCTGCAAATAAGGAAAGTACTTTTTTACATAACAGCCAAGATTAAAAACCTAACTGTCAAACTGTGAAGAAGGTAGAGTCCGAGTCTGAAGGAAGAGAGCTCTCAGAGGAGGAGAGAAAAAGGAAGAGAGTATTCATTCAAATGGAAACAAGTATGACTTAGAGGGTACGTGAGACATCAACTGTCTCCTGAGACGCCAGCACTGTATCCTGATGGGAGCCTATTTACTAGACTGAAAGCTCAACTGTGACAAACGCAAGGGGAACAAAGGAAAAGAAGCTCTTAGGAAGCAGGCCCTGCCCTCAGGACTGTCCCTGACAAGCCTCAGAAGCACAGCGCCCTCTTCTACTTAAAGAACACTGAAAGAGGGGCTGGAGAGATGGCTCAGAGGTTAAGAGCACTGGCTTCTCTTCCAGAAGTTCTGAGTTGAGTTCCTAGCACCCATATGGTGGCTCACAACCATCTATATAATAAGATCTGGTGCCCTCTTCTGGCTTGCAGGCGTACATGCAGGCAGAACATTGTATACATAGTAAATAGATAAATAAATCTTTAAAATAAAATAAAAAAAGAACACTGAAAGAGTAACCACTAAAGATGACAGAGCAATGAGACCCCAGTTAAGCAGAGTACACACCTGTAACACCAGTGCTGAGGCAGGAGAATTGCAAGTTCCAGGGTAGCTTGGGCTACACAATGAGTAAGACTCTTTCTTAAAAACAAGACAAGAACAAAAAACAAACAAACAAAAAACAAAACAAAAAGTGGTCCACTATTATTAACAGGAAGTATGGACACACAGGAACACATGGAAATCTCGTGCCTTCATATATGAGATCCCAACAGTACCAGTGACAGCACTGAGGTGCTCTGTAAAGCAAGGGTGCCATGCGTCATTTCAGTGATGTCATGTCCTAAGCTACACACTCACAGGTTACACTCCACATCCTTCCCTGGCATTCCTCTTTATTTATGTGGCTACTGGTCACTGAAGATTATACTAATCTATGATGGGAATCTAGTCAATGACAGCCCAGAGGTTTGACGTCTAGAAAGATCAAGGTGGAGATAAAGATCATAAAATTAAAGGTCACAACAGAAAGTATTCTTTGAAAGTGGTATTCTCCATAGCACATCTAACAATCTACCACAAAACCTTCTAGTGAGAAAGGGAGAGGATACAGAGGCTGAGGAAGGGAGGGAGGGGGGCTGAGAGAGAATGAAAATGAAAACGAAGGAACAAATGAACTCTGCATAAAACTAAAGCCCAAGTGAATTAAAGACCTCAACTTAAAACCAGACACATTAAATCTGTTAGAAGAAAAAGTGGGGACAAGCCTTGAACTCATTGGCACAGGAGACAACATCCTGAACAGAACACCAACAGCTCAGGCTCTAAGATCAACAATTAAAAAATGGGACCTCATGAAACTGAAAAGCTTCTTTCAGTAAGGTCAAGGACACCGCCACTGCCAATAGAACAAAGCGACAGCCTACAGACTGGGAAAAGCTCTTCACCAACCCTACATCTGACAAAGGGCTAATATCCAAAATATATAAAGAACTCAAGAAACTAAATACCCACAAACCAAGAAATCCAAAGAAAATGGGGTATAGAGTTAAACAGAGAATTCTCAACAGAGGAATATTGAATGGTTGAGAAACAAAGAAATGTTCAACTTTCTCGGTCATCAGGGAATTGCAAATCAAAATGACTCTGAGATTCCATCTTACACCCATCTGAATGACTAAGATCAAAAACTCAAGTGACAGCACAGGCTGGCGAGGACGTGGAGAAAGGGAAACAGTCTTCTATTGCTGGTGGGAGTGCAAACTTGTACAACCACTTTGGAAATCAATCTGGTGCAGAATATTGGGGATAGTTTTACCTCAAGACCCAGCTATACCATTCCTAGGCATATACCCAAAAGATGCTCCACCATACAAGAAGGACATTTGCTCAACTATATTCGTAATGGCTTTATTCGAAATAGCCAGAATCTGGAAACAACCTAGATGTCCCTCAGCTGAAGAATGGATAAAGAAACTGGTACATCTACACAATGGAATGCTACTCAGCTATCAAAACAAGGACATGATGAAATTTGCAGGCAAATGGATGGATCTAGAAAGATCATTCTGAGAGAAGTAATTTTGACTCAGAAGGACACACATGAAATATACTCTCTAAGTGGCTATTAGCCATATAATACAGAATAACCATATTAAAATGCCCAGACCTAAAGAAGCTAAGTAACAAGGAGGACCCTAGGGAGGATGATTAATTGTCTTTCAGAAGGGCAAACAGAATAGGCACTGAAGCAGTTGAAGAGAGGGAACAGGATGGCAGCCTCCCATAGATGTCCTCTGAAAGACTCCACCCAGCAAGGGATCGAAGCAGAAGCTGAGAGTCACAGCCAAATTCTGTCAGAGGCCAGGAGTCTTATGGAAGAGCTGGGGGACAGAAGGACGTGGAGGTGACAGGAGCTCCACAAGGAGACCAACAGAGCCAATAAATCTGGGCCCAGGGGTCCTGCAGAGACTGATGTACCAACCAAGGACCATGCATAGAAAGGACCTAGGTCCCCTGCTCAAATAGGCAGCTCAGTCTCTGTGTCATTGGTCCCATAATATGGGGGACAGGAGCTGCCTCTGGCATGGACTCTGTTGCCTGTTCATTGCTCACATCCCCCTGGAGGAGCAGCCTTGCCAGGCCACAGAGGAAGATGATGCAGGCAGTCCCAGTGAGACTTGATAGGCTGGGGTCAGATGGTGGGGGAGGAGGGCTCACCCTTTCTGAGGACTAGGGAAGGGGGTTGAGGGGAAAGAAGAATGGAGAGTGGGACTGGGAAGAGATGAGAGAGGGGGGCTAGAATCAGGGTGTAAAATGAATACATTTAAAAGTTATTAAAAAACAAAAGAATTTCTAAAAAGTAACTTACAGCCACTCTCCTGTGAAGTCTTGCAAGAGCTCTCATGAGCAGCCACAGAGCCCTGAGTGTTGCAGAGATACGGACCTGTGCCTTCCCTTCCTTATGAATGAAACTGGAGGGCATGGTGTTAACTTTAGGAGATGGAATCGAGCTATTTGCTAACTGTACCACCAGGTGGTAGCCTGCCACATATACACAAACTATGACTGAGGTGGCCAAAGTACTGTACCAGTCCCCCAGGTTCCAAATAACAAAAGGTCCTAAGGTAGGCCAGAGGCCCTCTTGTGAGCTGCCATTTTATCTTGGGCAGTGAAAGGAGAGGTTACTGTTGTCCATCCTGCTCATCAGCGCAGAGCGTCAGATGAGAGGCCTCCACTTGTCTCTAAGCAAAGCACTTCACCAAATTCCTCATGTCAAAGATCTAGTTCATCTGAGGCCTTTCTTTTGGATACAAGAGAGTGACCCCAGAATACCTCCACGCTGCTTAGTTTTTGTCAAATTGACACAAACAAGAGTCACCTGGGAAGAGAAAACCTCAAGTGAAGAGCCGCCCCCCTCCATTGGCGTGGCGTGTCTGTGAGGAATTTCCATGACTCATGATTGATGTGGGAGGAGGCCTAGCACACACGGCGGACAGTGCTAGGCCTGTGCTGGTCGACCTGGGTTGTATAAGAAAACAAGCCGAGAAAGCCATGAGCAGCAGGCTGGGAAGGAGCCAGTGAGCAGCGTTCTCCATGGTCTCCGCTTCAGTTCTCACCTCAAGGTTCCTACCTGAGTTCCTGGAAGAGCTGAGGGATAGAGTTCCTGCTCTGAGCTCCCTCAGTGACAGGCGAGGACACTGCTTGCTCTCCAGTAAGTTGTGGAACAGTAAGTTGTCACTGTTCCATCACAGCAACAGAAAGTAACTAATACAACTTCAAATCTATCAAGTCAGGCGCGTCAAGAGTAAGCCTGGCACTGAAGCTGTATGCAAGCACAGTTCCAGTTAAACTAGGGGGGAACGCAAACAGAAACGTATCTGGTGTCTTAAAAATCGTAGAATACCATTCCACAGAGTCAAAGGGAGAGAAAAACAATGCATTTAAACATGCCCTAACAGTATGCAGGAGCCAAAGGAAAACCCAAAGGCTGTTTGGAAACTTCAACAACAGGAAACACATCTCTGAGGTTACAGCACAGCGATGTGAAGACTGACGGCGACTGACACTAACAGGGCAGCTAACAACCACCATGTGGATCTTCTCCACCAGGCCCTATCCCCAGTGCCTGCAGTTAATTCATTGTGTCCCCACCGCAGTCACCAGTAGGAATTGTGATCACCCCCAATTTACAAAGGGGGAGACAAACTGAGGCTCAGACATGGAGAAATACACTTAACAACACACGGAACACAGCAGTGTGATTCAAATTTGAATCCCTAGACCATACTCCCTGATACCCAAAGAAAAACTCACAAATCAAAATGGCAAGCAAATCCACATCTAAAGGGGGAGAGAAGGATAAAACTAATGTAGGAAGGAAAGCCTGGCAGAAAAACAATTAAACAAGTAAGGAAGTTGCCCACCTCAGAGAAATGGAAGGACAGGACCAGCATGAGAGCAAAACAAGTATGTCAGGGGTGGTCCAGTACACCCCATATTTCTTAGAAGCTGTCCATTTTTAAGATAGTGTGTGTCCATTAATCTCGGTACATAAATGGAAGTTTAGGTAGAATAATGGAAGTGGTGAAGAGTTCACACTGCAGTGGGGCAGAAATGAAAGCCTGGAAATAAAGGTGGTTAACATACAGCACGGATTCCCTCCCTGCGGGCTTCCCTTTGTGCGCCTGGGAGACCAGGCAATCCTCCATCACTACGGCAGCAGAGTGAGTGCAGCCCAGGCAGCTGCAACACAGCTACACTCTGCCTCTAAGCAATTCTGCCTCCAGCCTCATATTATTAAATTTCTTTGAAGAAATGAAAGCAAATAGAACTGATAATCAAAATTATAACTGAAGTAAACTTTCCTAAAAGGAAGGCAATACTTTAATACATGGATCAAAAGGAGTTAGAGTGTTCCAGATGAAATTAATGACAACAGATAATAACTAGATGTAACATGGCAACCAAATTACAAAAGTCATCTTTATTATTTTTCCTTTTGTTATTACTGTTATTATTAGTCCAAGCTATGAAGGACCAAAGTTGTTTTTAGGGGTTCCTTAGAAAGCAGAAGCAGGCTGACAGCAGGTATGCTCCAAAGTGTCAGAATAAAGAGGGAGGGCACTATCTCTAAAATCTGAGAGAAAAATCTATCAACCCAGAATTTGTTTTGTATACTCCGGATGAAGGCATCCTTCACAGATGAGGAAACAAAGCCTATCCTGAAACCTTATCCTGAAAGTTGTCTATAAATCCATGACACCAAAACAAAGCTACAGACACAAATACTCTGGACACCTCATGTGTCAAATGCAGACCTTAAGCATGGGAAGCCATGAGAAAGAACTGAGCACAAGCCAAACACACGAGTGAGCATCGGAGTGAGGGCTTTACAACAGTGCAAGTACAAAGCTTAGCAGTGACATAAATGTAACCAGTTGTCACGAGCCTTGATGAACCAATGAAAGCTAAGAACCATAACAACCACTCAAAGACACAGGTGACCTGGACGCAGGTCCTTTGGGGCTTACGGTAACTCACAAGCTTATATAGCATTTTGTGCAGCCTCCCACATTTCACAACTCTGGCTGCGGGGCTTGGCTGCATTACAAAATTACATGTGCTTGGTTATTTCCTTACAATTCTATCAATGCTAATAAAAGGTATGAAAATAACACTTTCAAGTACATCACAGAACCGTACAAAGACAAGCTAGATAGACATTGTTCTAAGCCAGGAAAGCATAGTGTTTGCTAAAGGGTGAAACAGGAACTCCCAGGCCATCACATTACACAGCAGATGAGTAACTGAAAGAGTCTACTGTGCAATATTACTAATACTCCTTTAACAGCGGAAGAGCTGGAATCCTTAAAGAATGTTTCCATTAAAAAAATGAACACTCTTCCTTGTCTAGTTAGTTTAAAGAAACTACTATCTGCTATATGTTCAGAAATAATTATTGTCCTTTAAGCAAAAAAACATTAATTTTCTTTACAAATACATGTACAAAAACTGTTCTTTTCAATTTCCACACAAACCTATACCAACCCCTAACATTTGTGTTCATCTCAGAATTTCACAAACTACTTTGAACTTTGATAGTCCTTTTTTTTTTTTTAAAGGAGTAGCAATCTAATTATGTTTCCAAAAAACCAAGGGCAAGTTGAAGCTGAGATAAATAAAGTGCATCTGTGCATATCAGGAGAATTTTGTGTGGCTTTTGTTAACAGATTAATGGGTGTAACACTGTTGATAGACAGAAATGGGCATAATCTCTTTTGCACTGAGTATATTGTTTTTAATTTACTCATCTTAATGGCCCATTGAATTAAAATCACTTAAAATGTATGAAATTAGATTAGGAAATCTCTATTAACTAAGGAATGCATAAATTTATATGATGATTTTTAATGCATTCTTCCCTTTCACTCTTATTCTTGAGAAGTGGCATGAATACTCTGTATTAGGATTTTATCACTGCAAGCCAACATTAGAAAAGACTTCCATCGACTTAAAAACAAAGAAGATATTCTTGCAAGTGGAAAATCAATCATCACAACCACTAAATGTCACAGCATAGCATCAGCAAGAAGCACTGATAGTTGTTAGCTATACACTGCACAGATGATGTATGTCCGGGGTCCAGGAAGTAGGTGCCAGGTTTTTAGAAAACTGTACATATATTGATTTTACATTTATTTAATGTGGCCATTGTAAGACACTTTATTCTTCTGATAAACTGTGATTGCTTATCAAAAGATTCTATAATTCAAGAGTAACATTCATAACTTGTGTGTTAAAATGAAAACCACCAGCCCACAGAAATCATGCCCACAAAATCCAATTTTGTGGATTTATGGCAGAAAAGCACTAAACTACTGTCTTGCAGGAGCTGCAGACTAGTCACCGAAGTCAAAGTGGCACTGCAGTAATGATTAAGGGGACACGTCACCCTGCCACAGCTGTTAATCAGCTTAATACTAGTTAGATTATTGACATTCTTGTAATTACTTTTCCTAAGGCACATTTGGGCAAAATATATTTTATTTTAATTATGAGCAATCAAAAGCAAGTCCAATACTGGAGAAGAATAATCAAGGCTCTGCACACAGGTGTAAAGTAAGCAGAGAGCAGCCAATCAGCGGCGTGGGTAAACCCTAGCGCTCATTGCTCATGCACCTTCCCACTTCGCACTTACCTTGCCGTCCTCCGAACACACGCCCATGTGTTCTCCGCTTTCATCCAAACTAATCTGGTTTATCTTCACAGGACTCTGTTAAAGACAAACAACAAAGGCAAACCTTTAGGAAAGCATAGCAACACTCGGTGACTGCACTTTGTAAAACGGACATGCCATAAATTATCAGCTTCATGAATTACGGTGTACTTTGTGCTGAGATGAAAATGTTAACATTTCAAATACACAAAATAAACAGAGCTTTGTCCCTATATTCAGGGTGAACTCAGAAACCCACGATGTCCATAAATGTTCTTTCTATACCTGCAGCATAGTGAAAATGTTACTTACATTTCCGTTCATCTAGCTTACTTATTTTATACCCTCAAAATTTTCTTTCCCAAACAAAATCTATTAAAACAACAACAAAGTAAAAATGGAAGTCACATATAAATTCATTTTTGCTTATTTTAGTTTGCCTCACTAATCTGTTTGTTCCCTAATGAATAACTGCATCAACATTTCATTTGTAGTTATGCTTAGTATTTTGTTTAGGAAAACCATAGCCTATATCACATTAATTAATTTGTATCCTCTCCTCTTTTAAATAATTTCAAATTTCAGACTATTTCACTTTTGATATATTTACCAAAAATTGAATATAACAACTGCATTTTATATTTCTATGTATCCAACTGTTTACTAACTAAAATATCCATACAGGAGTTTTCAAATAAAGTCAGAAGTCAGTGACCACTGTCAGTATCACACCATAGCTTTTCCTTTGATTCCTAAATAACTAGAGATTCCAAGTACCTTTCACAAAGCTCCATAGCAGCAAACCAAGAGAAGGAAAGCGCGTCTGTAGCAGTGAAGGACAAAAGCACACGTGGAGAATTTAAAATGACCCCATTTGCCTTCTTGATAAGATAAAGGGAAATACATAGAACAGAATGCCAAATCTTCAACAGGAAAGTGTCTCATGGTCCCTAAGGAAAGGTCAGGGCACACAAGCCCCACACACTTTACAAAGGCTACACACTGACTGATTTCTGAGACAAGTTCCCCAGTATTCTGGCTTCAGAACCCTTTCACATCTGGCTACCTAAGTTCCCACACAACGTTCAGATAGGTAGTCCAAGAAAAATCAGCTAATTCTACAAATTCCTGGCATGTCAGCCAAGGAAAAGGTCACTGAAGGCAGGTGATCCACTTTACAGCAGAGGAAACTGAAGCCCATGGCACAGAATCCCAGCACAATGAGAGATGACATACAGGACATATGACTGTGAGGAGGGACAGAGATGGGAAGGACTGCAGAGCCCACAAGAGAAACACAAAGACCAGGCGAGGCAGCGCTGGGAAGGCAGGGAGCAGAGCATGGTGCTTGGCCTGGGCCACACAGTCTTCTGGGGATAAGTAACGAACTCCTCAAGATGGCCATCATCCATTCTGACCTTTCCAACAATTTATATCCACTTTACTCTTGGCAAGTGTATTTTAACCAACATCTGCTATGACTGGCTTAAAATATATCTTCACGGGTGGGTGTGGCCTCCTATCTTTCTTCCTCTGACCAAAGGAGCACTGACCACAAGTGACTACAAAAACTATACTAGAGCTGGGCATGATGGTGCACACCTTTAATCCTAGCTCTCAGGGAGGCACAGGCGGACAGAGTGCTGTGATTTTGAAGCCAGTTTAGTCTACAAAGCGAGTTGAGGACCACCCCAAGGTTATACAGAGAAACCCTGTCTTGAGAAACCATAAAAAATTTAAAAAGACTGTATTAGTGGGCCAAAATAATGGTTAAGTCATTTAAAAAGCTAAGGTTACAATGAAGATGTCAAGATTATATCACTGAAAATTAAATAAAATAAAAATTTTAATTCCTCAGTCATAGTAACACATATCAAAGGTTTGAAAACCATACATGACTGTACTGAAATGTACTGAAATCTGGCAGCAGAAAATTCCAGGGCATAATGTGTTCTACACCTACAAAACCAAATCCAAGGGCTGCATGTAGCCAGTGAGTGCCAAGACTCCAGGATGAAGCCTTTACTGCAAGTGACATAGCAGAACTACCTTTTCATCCCATAGAGTACCAAGTTCTGTGCAGTCTACCCCTGGATTCTTGTTACTGAAAGGTCCATGGCCTGTCAAATTGTCTGTGACTCACACTCACTAACCATCCCCCAAACGGGGCCTACGTCTTTTCTGACACCCAATCTTTTAAGGAAGTGGTGAGCTATGGAGTGGTTTCTCCATGTCTCATAAGCAAAACCAAAGCTTCAGTTTCAATGAGCGATGCAAGGCCTGCCAAGCGGCTAAGGCATCCTACAGTATCTCAGGAGCAGAAGAACCAGCTTGACCATCACTCTGCTAACAGTTCCACAGGGGACATAACAGCTGCATGGACGACAGTGCTTCCTCTCAAGTCTATTAGCAGGAGACAACTTAAAACCTTCCAATATGCATTGATTCACCTCCATGACTGAAAATAAACTTACGCCTTTTCCTTCAGTTTATTGGGCAATTAATTTGATCTCTATTAAGTACCGGTTTAAACATGCTTCACATGTTCTTCTATTAAGATATTTCTCGGAGACTAGGTGATGGCTCAGAGGTTGAGTGCTTGCTGCTCCTGCAGAGGACCTGAGTTTGGTTCCCACCCTCACACGGTGATTATAGCTGTCCGCAGTTCTTGTTCCAGTGGATCTAGCACCTGGCACATACAAAGTACACATGCAGGGCAAAGCACTCACACACATAAAATTTTTAAAATCTTTCAAAAGAGATATTTTTCAATTTTTAACCATCCAGACAACACACACACACACACACACACACACACACACACACACACACACACACACACACACACACCCCACCTATTTTTCTCCAAGATGGTTACTGCTTTATTCATTATATTGTTACTTTAAACCCCTCTAGGAATCATTTTATTTTCCTGCAAAAAGTTACCAGTTGAGCTAGCTGCATTTATTAACTAATTTGTCCTCTACTTCCAAAGAGAAATGTGTTTACAATACAATAACTATCTATAGACAGAGACACCTTTCTGGTCCAGCCATGGTCCTTTCAGTTGCACATTGGTTTAGTCAGAGAATCCACATGTAATGTGTCCTGGCATCCCAGTCAGAATTTTCTATATGCTCTTGGCTTTTCTCAAGCACTTGTCCTGCCATTTTCACCTACATTTTCTTCTCTCCTTTGCATTTAACACTGCTTGTTTTACTCAGTCATCAGCTACAAGCTAACTAACACAAATACTAATTTCGTGATTCTTCAAAGAATAAAAACTATAATTGTACAAATTTTTTCAAAGAACGGAATGAGGAAGTGTCCTCAACTTACTGTACTGGGCCTGCAGAGCCCAGAGTAACAAACTTCAGCAACAGCATCATGGGAAAAGTACCAGCAAGGACCAAAACGGACAGCCCTGAAGAAACAATTAGCAAAGCCAGTATGTACAGTAAAGCCAAGTGTATTCTAAACGTGCAAGTCTGGTTTAGCACGGAGATGATGTAACACTAGTTTATGGATTAGTAAAGGAGAAAAATTACAGAACCATTTCAGCGGATGTAGAAAGTGCCTGGGAAAACTCAGCATCTCTTCCTGACTTGAAAGCTTTAGCACAGAGGAAGCCTCCCCAGCCTCATCAAGAGTACTACATATGGCTACCAGGCGTGCCTCCCATGACCAGAGGCTTCCTGCTGTCTTCATGATATAGACTCCCTAATCCTGAGCATGAAGCATTTTTCATATGAACGGTGTCTCCACATGAAGCATGCCCCCTTACGAGATGCCATCTCTCTATGGGAAGTGTCCCTAATCCCTTCTCATGGACTAATAGCTATGCTTACTTTGTTACTATTTCACTACATACTTTTCTTTTTAGTGATACTTTTTAGGATAGAATAAAAGTAATGGGTTCCATCAAGCTATTGCCATACACATCTATCATACATTTTTCTCCATAATTTAAAAAGTTACATTTCAAAAGATAAACACTAAATTTCTCCAGTTGAAATTTAGAAGGTGTCTTAAAATGTCTGGGGTCACTGTTTTTGGTGGGTTATCAGAAGGTTTGGTCTTTTTTCTTTTGTATTTATTTTTGCTGCCACGATTGTCAGACTGCTCAAATGTTCTACTTGTACTTGGATGATCTGTATTTTTAAAATCAGAACCACTGTTTTGAATGTGATATATGTACAATGCCACTCAATTACATTTTCAGCACCCAAATATTTATTTGCAAGAATGGAAACCTGCACACAGCAGCACGTTACAGTATGAATATCTGGCTGCAGTTTTCCTCTGGTTGGAGTGGTTTTCTACAGCATCAATTCTCCTGCTGTGCTGCCTTTTCTTCTGGCTTGAAACACTCCCCCCAGTGGAGGCTCATAACATGAAGATGCTAATGACAGTTTCAAGAGTGGGAAAGCTCAAGGTGTTACCAGACAAGGTCCCTCTTTCATGGGCCACGCTGCTGGACAAGGGGTTCTAGGGAATGCAGCAATTATGTGTCCTCATCCAGGAAGACAGTGCTGCCTTTGTATACCCTATGACTCTCTAAGTGGCCACGTCAACTCACTGGCTCACTAAGCTGGACTGCACTGGAATGGTTCATTTGTTATTGATACCCCAGGAACAGTCGCAATGCTCCCAGCAATTTGCTGTAGGTTTTAAATGTTTTCTATTTTACTAGTTTCTTTCTTTCTTTCTTTCTTTCTTTTTTTTTTTTTTTTGTTGTTGTTGTTGTTGTTTTTCGAGACAGGGTTTCTCTGTGTAGCCTTGACTGTCCTGGACTCGCTTTGTAGTCCAGGCTGGCCTCGAACTCACAGAGATCCGCCTGTCTCTGCCTCCTAAGTGCTGGGATTAAAGGCGTGCACCACCACACCTGGCTATTTTACTAATTTCTTACTAATCTTTATTTTATGCCTTAGAGAAAAAATTGATTGCTTTACCCCAATTTCCTTACATATTACTGTATTACTCAATAATTTTATAGTTATTCATTTATTAACTATACAATGAGGTATTTTCTAATTAGCATTTTATATAATCCAAAATAAGAAGATATGTAACTATAATAATTACTGTCTTTTTAAAATAGTCACAGTTCATCCTGCTGCAAATCTGAGGAAGGCAATATGTTACAGAGGTCCTCTCATCTGCATAGAATGTTTTCCAAATGCTCAGAGGATGCCAAAAAAAAAATGCTAGTAGTACTGAACCCTACATGGAATAACAGGGAAAAGGTGGCTCTTCTGACAAGCAAAACAGCTACTAAGCCACTAAGACGTAGGGAGTATGCGATGCAAGACACGGAGAGGTCAAATTTGTGCTCCAGGCGAAACTACACGTCAGCATGGTGTACAGAATGGTCCACAAGTTACACTGACTGACTTTCTTCTGGAATTCCCAGTTTAGTATGTTCAGACCAACAGTCCTCAGCCTGTGGGTCCCCAGCCCTTTGGGGTAGCGTCACCTAAGACCATTGGAAGACACAGATAATTATAATTCATAGCAGCAGCAAAATAACAGTTATGAAGTAGCAGTAGGAATAAAATTAGGGTTGGGGAGGGGCTATATTAGAGGGTTGCAGCATTGGCCAGCTTGAGAACCACTGGTTTAGACTGTCAGCCATGAGCAACTGAACCCATGGCAAGCAAAGAACAACAGAAGACTCACCCTGGTGTGACTGCACTTTGTTTATACAATGTGCTGTGTGTATTTACATGACTTCTCTTTGTAACCTACGATACCATAGTTATCAACAGTTCATAGTTTCTATTTTAGGCTTGTAGTTAGTGAAATGTCCCCCACAGGCTTGTGGTTTTCAACACTGGTCCCCAGCTGGTGGCACTGTTTTGGGGAGGCTGTGGAGCCTTTTGGACATAGCACCCACAGGCACAATGCCATAGAGGCAGACTCAGGGTCACAGGCCCTGCTGCTGCTCTGCTTCCTGCCTGAGCTTCCTCTGCTTCCTGATTGGCTCCACATATCAAGCAACTGCCTCCCCCACGCCCCTTTCCCATGCTTCCCCGAGTAAAGGAGGGTACTCTCTGCATAGTGAGCCAACATAAACAGCTCTCCAGTAGCCGCTTCTGAGAGGTACTTGTCACAGTAATGAGGAAAAGAGCTAATGAAAGGCTCAGAGTATATTTCTTTAATCGTGACATTTATATTATTTAACTACTATCCATAGATACTTACTATTTATCCAACCATTAGAGATTTAAAATGTTTTCAAATTTTCACAATACAAGTGTAGTTTTTTTTTGTCCATTTCTCCTTGAAGTTAATATAAATGTATACTTATTTCAAATCCCCTATAATTTGGTGTTTCAAAGGGTGTAGCAGTTAAAGCTTCCATTAACTTTTAAATGCAATCAAAATGCTGTGCTCCTATTAGCCTGTTCCTCTGCCTTAAAGTCCCTTGCCTGCCGTGCTTCCTCCTGCTGTCGTTGTGCTGAGTGCGAGCCTGGCTTTTCCGGCCACACCAGTTGATGCAAAGTTCTTCATGCTGAGAGTTTCTTCCCTTTGGGAGGAGTGGGGCGCCTACACTGAGCACAGACAGGGCCTGTGAGCATAGACAGGGCCTGTGCACACCGGACACACACCCCACCACAGAACTGCATCTCCAGCCCTTGTTTCTTCCCTTTGGGAGGAGTGTGGCGCTGACACTGAGCACAGACAGGGCCTGTGGACACCGGACACACACCCCACCACAGAACTGCATCTCTAGCCCTTGTTTCTTCAAGACAAGGTCTTGTTATGGATTCTATCCTGGCCTTTAACTTGTAATCCTCCTGCCTCAACCTCCCAAGTTAGATACTGCATCACTTCCCTCTAGGTTTTAGGATGATGTCTTCCCATTTTATGTTTATCTTTTACTGTTTCACTCAACATTCCTTCACTCCCAGAGCTAGGTGCTGTCTACCCTGATTTCTTAGTGAGTACTTTATGTGACAGCTGAAATCAAGTGGAAGAGGGCCAGCTCCTTCAGGAAGTAAGGCATTCCATCTATGTGTGTACTAAAGTAAAATTCACACATCTGGCAGTTCTTGGGTTACTGAAAATTAAATTGGGAGAGAAAAGCTAGTAAATCTACTATTAAAACTACAATCTTGAACTCCACAAGCAAGAATCTAAGCTTTTTCCTTACTATGTTATCAAAACTTTTAAAATAATTCAAGACTGTATTGTAGGGTAAAGGTATTTACCCTCATCCTACAGCCTGAAAAGGGTTTGTGGCTTGTTATATCTGAAGTTTTCTTTAGAATGGATTTTGAACAAATGCACAATTTTGATTCTCCAAAATCAAAAGTAAACAGTCAACCCACAAAGGAAAAGCTGCAAATGAAGGTTATGGTCTATCAAATTTACGAATAGCGAACTTGCACCCGAGAGCTAAAGCAACAAGCATGCTTACATGCAGAAGCAGCAATGAGTTCTTAAGTACCTAATTGGTCAAAGGAACATAGAAATCACAATCCAAATTTGAAATCCTTTCTAAAAGGTAGTTTGGAATACTAATCAGAATTTTTAAAATACATATTCCTACTTGAACCAAGAAAAGGTGCTTTCCATGGCAAGTTTTCTCTTGTATGAGACTGAGAAATAGATAGTATTAAAACTTCTAGAAACAAATAGTCTAAGTAATTATAAACAATAAAAATAAAATAAATATTTTTTGCTGTTTTTGTTTGAGTTTTTTTTTTTACATTTATTTTGTTTACTTTGTTTTGTTTTGTTTGTTTTTCAAGACAGGGTTTCTTGTCCTGGGCTGGCTTTGTAGACCAGGCTGGCCTCGAAATCAGAGATCCGCCTGCCTCTGCCTCTGCCTCTGCCTCCTTGAGTGCTGGGATTATAGGCGTGTACTACCAAGCTTGCGGCTAAAATAAGTACTTTTAAGTACCATGTACTGAAGTATCTGGCTTCATCCAAAAGAAGTGTGACATTTGTCCTGGCTTCTGGGACGCTATGTGTGTCATGGCTGTAAGACTCATAGATCACAAGAGCAACCTCATTTGACAACAGGGGAAGTTGACACAGCCACGAAGAATGAGCTCTAACCTGGAGGATAAGGTCATGAAGCCTTCACAGTTGAGGATCCAGTGAGCTTTCCTGGTCAGCTAACATCTATGGCCAGGAGTGCATCACATACAACCTCAGGGCAAGGAAGTTGTGCACCTGAAGCTGCCCCAGGTTGTGGTTTTTTACTTTAGGCTGATTTTTGACATGGGCCCCTTCTGTGTGCCTTAGTGTTTTGAGGAATATTTTTTCCTACTTCTGAAATAAAATACACTGGCAAAAACACCTTCTTAAGGAATAAAATGCTTCTCTTAGCTCATAGCTCAAACTACAGTCCCTCATGGCTGGGAAGTCAAAACAGCAAGACTCAGGTAGCTGCTGGTTACATTATGTCCACAAACAGAAGCCACTCTGCCCCTTTATAGTCCAAGAACCCAGCTAGGGTTTGGTACTACCCATGACAGGCAGGTCTATTCAATTTAATTAATACAATTAAGAGGACCTGAAGGCATGCCCACCGATATCTCCCAGATGATTCTTAATTGTATTAAGTTGGTAATTAACACTAACCATTGTGCCCTGTGATAAACCAACGCATTGAGTGGGCTCTTTCCTGCTCACCAAATCAGTGATGAGCAGACAAAGAAGTCTGAAGATGTGTGCCCTCAAGGCTCAATGCCTGGTTCACTCCGGGTATGAACTAGTATTTACACATATTTTCAAGTGTGTGTTTATCATTTATATAATTAGAGTCAGAAATTCCCAAATAATAGCACTGAATAAATGATTTTGTTTTGTTTTAGGAGATCATTAGGTGTAAGAGACTGGAAAGATGGCTCGGTGGATAACATGCAAGCATATGATGACCAAAGATTAGGTCCCCAGAACTCACATAAAAACTGTGTGGGCATAGCAACACACCTGTGACTCCCAGTGCTGGACAAAGCGGAGGTGGGATTCTTGAGCATGCTGGCTAGCGAAACTAAGTCTATCAATAACCCGGCCTGAATGAAGAGTGTGGAGAGAGACCAAAATGGAATTACAGTGTCAACCTGAGGCCTCCAGCGTGTGTGTACTCACACACACGCAAACATGCACATACACCACGCCTACATACACAAGAAATATTAACTGAGTGTCACCTTCCTGTGTTTTGAAAGTTTTCTACAAGCAGTTAATATGTTCTTAAGCAAAGATAAACATCTTTAAAACCAGGTTAAGTAGGAAACTGATTAAAACAACAAAAACTAAATCATCATCAGTTTTCACCAGTACCACCAGGAAATGAATTATTGCACACAGTTCATATTGATGACCACCAGCACCTCACCATTTGCACAACAATCCTGTAACAGTTAAGAAACATCGCAGAGGAGGAGAGTTGCAGATGTCCACAAAGTCAGGTGGGGCCCTAGAAGCACGAGACCCTGTATTGCTTCTTGTGGGATAATCTGCCCCTTGTACTCAGAGCTGAGGAAAAGAAAAGGTAGTCATCCCTAAAGACATAGTTTGGGTACATGTTTACAAAGACAGGATGCTGGAATAGACACGGAAAACGACGAGGGGCCAAAGGAAAACCAACCGGAGAGAAATGGACTCAGCTGTGCTCTCCATTAGCTGCAGTCTTATTCCTAATGGAGACACGTTTGGAATTCAGGACAATATATGTGAGTTTGTTTAAAAATCAATAATGTCAAGCTGACACTATAGAACATACAAAAATGTTTCCTTAATGGAATAAAAAAAAAAACAAAAAACAAAGAGTCCAAGTAAACAGGAGGGGGCAAGGACCAGCACACTCACACCTTCTAAATCTAAGTCCACTACATGTGGTGCCAAGTTCTTAAAGAAAAGGCAAAATTACTAACAAGTACACCTCATGGGACAATCAATTACCTAACATAAAATACTTGGAAATGAATACACTTAGTATGGATTATGCGAGTTCTTCAATTAGGAATAAATCCGTGGTCATTTCAAAAGCTGCCTTTAATGGTGTTCTTAGTGACAACTCTGTCCCCCCACACACTCCTCATCCCCCCACCTTAAGCTATCAGTCCTCCAACAGTGAACCTCAGAAATCAATCTGCTAATGTATCATTTGTAAGGCTCCTTTGACTAACAAATGGATCATTGATCCCTTCACAAATGCTGCAGCCCCACAGCCGCTGAGTGGCGTGAATAGGAAGAGAGGACAGGCCTGCGTTCTCCTGCTCTCAGAGACACACAAGCTAGCACCCATGGAGTTACCAGGGAAGCTCAGTGCCACTTAGTCGCAGCTAGTGAGGAGATCACACTTGCATTCCATGTGTGAAAAGCAAATGTCCTTTCTTTCATAGTTGGGAAAAGCTCATCTTCCTACTTATTTTCACTGGTGGTACATCCTGGAGGAAGATGAGGCCTCTATCGCCTGTCCATGGTAAAATCGCCGTTTACCAGGGAAGCACCTGATACACGCTTTTCCTCCTTCACGTGCTCCTGTGTGTGGTAAGTGCGAGTGCGCAGGTGGAGGAGTGTGCTTGTCTTTGCATGTGGAAGGCGGACACCAAGGTAGGTGTCTGCCTCCATCAACTGCCACCTTAAGTTTTGGAGACAGGGTCTCTCACTGAACCTGGCCAGCAACCTGGAGGGACCCGCCTGCCCCACCTTCTTATCAGAGCTGAGGTCACACGCACACACTGCTACACCCAGATGTGCCATGGGTGCTGGGATCCAAACTCTGGTCCTCACGCTTGTGCAGCACCTTCTGTGCCATCTTTGAGCCCTTCACGTATTATTTTAATTAGCCAATTAAAAGTGACTAGCCCATTCTAGTAACTTAAAAATCAAATCGAATCACCTCATCAGAAAATAAATGTCCATGACTTGAACTTGAACAAATACCGCACATATAACAAGAAAACAAGACAAAGCCCATGTGGAAATGAGAGGAATGGAAAGAAGATTTGAGGAGTTTTCTTGTCTGAAAACAAAGAATATAACTCTGCCCTTTCCTGTCACTGGAGCACTGCCTTTTTTCTTTTCTTTTCTTTCTTTTTTCTTTCTTTCTTTCTTTCTTTCTTTCTTTCTTTTTTTAATTTCCAGTGCTGGGGTCAAAACCACCCTTGGTCCTCATTGCTATCTTAAGCTAATTGCTGACCTTAAATTGTCCTCATGCATGAGAATGCTTTAAAAGGGTTTGCTGGGCACCAGAATATCATAAGTACTATTTTCCTTAACTTTAAGAAGGGTTTTAAGCACTTCCCCTATAAGGACATAGGACTAGATGTGGGTGCTGTGAACTTGGAAGGCCACAGGCCACCGCTGTTAGTAGCTCCCACAGCCCCTAAAACCTGTGCAGTGTCCAGGAGCGAGAGCCTTGAGAGCGCATCTGACTGCTATGTACTGCCAGGACACTGCAACCTCTGCAGAGCTGGGGCACAGAGTGGCCTTTCCACCTGCAGAAAACTTATTAGACGATGTTCCTTGTCTAAATCCCAACAACCTTTAAAAGAACAGAGCGGATCTGGAAGGGATTGGCCTCTAAGAAAGCCATGCACTGCTGATTCCTAGACTGTGTTCCTCTTGTGAAACTTCATCTGCTGCCCCTCCTGTGGCATCCCATCAACAGCGTGGAAGGCTGGCTTGCACACGGCACCCAATGCAAGTCTATACACTGGACTGACATTCACCATCTGGACACAGAGATCTTCATGGAAAAAACAAAGGAAGTCCACAGTGAGGAACAGAGCAAAGGGCCTTGCCTTCACTAAACTATGGCTGCTCAGTTTGAGACCCAGCCTGCAGACGCCTTCTGCTCCAGGTGGATGAACAGCAAGTCCAGACCTGTGGCTTATGTCCCCCAGTGTTCACATCAGCATCCTACTGCTCTGAAACAATATTAAATTCCCTAACAACTCAAGTGAACATCTTGGATGATCTGATTCTAGTCTCGTCATCGTATCTTGAACAATTGTCTCCAACGCTGTATGTGAGCTAAGGAACTAAAGGGCCCTGCTCCAGAAGTCAGAGTGAGCCAGGCAGCAGCAGACGGACTATTCTTCCTAACATCCACTATGCCAATAAAGACTTGCTGAGAACAAGACAAATACTGCATTATAAAATTTATTACAAAAATGCCACTGTGATAAAAGGATAAACAGATAACCATTTATTCCAAATATAAATAACTTGAAATAAAATACCACTCAGTTTTCAATGATGACATATATTGTGTAAAGTATGATACAAATTCTGGTTTTTAATTGAGCAAATATTTTCCTTGTTCATACGCGATGTCACCAAACATATAAAATTTAGAATAATAGAAAAAGTAAGGCTGTCACCAAACTGCTGCAAACAAGTTAAGAAGGAGAATCTGTACTGACTTGGTTTAACAAAACAGTAACTACTACTAACCACCTTACATGACATAAGCAGAATTTAAGAGGGAAAATGGACAAAGCAGGTCTGCCTTTGAGGAGTCTGGGTGCAGTCTGTGACCCTAGCATGTTGAGCCTCCTTGCAATAATTTAACACATTACATTCCAGGTCAACTTCAAATCAAATGATTCAGAGCGGGGCTGCACTATGCCTTCCTGTTATGATTTTGTTGACAAATTTGGAGAATGTTTGCAACAAGGAACAAAAAGCAATTACTAAGCGAATATCAAATCCATATCCTTTCCCCTGTAAGTAATAAGAGCAATGTCACAGGGAAGGTGGGCAGGCACAGGCAAGCACCCTCCACCCACAGCCAGCTACACCACGGCTGCAATGCAGAACACTGTGAAGACCAAAGTCCAGCACGCTACCCAGAAGGACAGCTGCATTCCACAGCAATCGGGGGCCACTTGGCTGCTTTTGATGAAAAGGAGAATGAAAGCCCAGCACTGCGCTGGGAAGATTACCCGGGCAGCTGTGTGAAGGATGGATTTGCAGAGACATGAGACAGGGAGATCAGTTGGGCTTTACTGCAATAACCTATGCGAGACTCAATAAAGGCCTGAACAAGGGTGGTGGCAATCGGAAGAACCAGTGGACGGGAGAACAAGATAAAAGCAGCGCCGGGAGACTAGACAGAAGACAATGAGGGCAGATGACAGGGATAAATGCCCAGGATGGAAGTAAACACTGACGTAGAAAAGCACAGAGCCCTCCAAAGAGATGACTCTTGCCAGCAGCCTAGAAAAGATGATTCTTTGCAATTAGACAAGAGTTTTCTTTTTTCTTTAGCAACTATATGAAAAAGAGTGAGACTTTTCCTTGTAGGCCCACTAGATCCCAAGGGAAAGTGAGTTTTCTGTCTTACTAAAAGGTCTGCCCCTTTCGAGGTCCTGTTGACAGCAATGCTGCCAGGCTGTGGAGCCAGAATCCTGTGCAGGAAGCAAGTGCCATTCCTTCAACTCCAACAGTAACCTGCAGTAGCAACACCTGCACAACCCCGGGTTACTTTAAGTAATAAGTTTGCATAGGAGTAAACAGAAACTACTTTTAATGTCCAGCTGAGTGTGGAGAAATGTGGACATAGTGTAGAGTCGACCATGTTTCTGCGATAGCTCATCTACAGGGTACATAACACTACAGCCGCCTGCACCAAGTTTTGTTTTTTTTCCCCAAGAACCACTCAGTAGAATGGTGTTTTATTTTCCCTAAGAGTAAGACAGCAGAAATGAGTTGCCATCCTTGAGACTATACAAATATGAAAGAATAAAGAACATACTGCCATTCTTTAAAATAAGGTCCTCAGAAGGCTACCGTTGCACTGCTGTGTTCTAGGGACCTGCTATGTAAAGGCTGGAGAAGAGCAAACAAGTCTGGCTACATAGAGAATTCGAAGCTGGCATGAGGTACAAGAGATCCTGCCCCACCCCAAATACATGCAAAAAGACAAACGATCCCCCAGTGTCTGTCCATGACACCTTTCACAATGGCATGAGGGTCTCACGCACCCACAGACATTCCTGTTTTCCCACTACACAAGTCAATGATACTATCACTGACACAGGGAAAACCCATTAGCAGTAAAGATGTTCTCCTGTTTCTCATCTTCACTTTCAACTCTGTGGCAGCAGTGATGCTAAACGCCAAACATTCAAGAGATTAAAGCCCTTCTATTTAAGAGTTAGTGAAAATCACTCACCTAAAAATAGACAAACAATATAGTTTACATATCTGAGACCAAATCATTTACCAAAGTGAATATTGTCAAATTGACTTTCTCAATACATGATAAAGAAATACCACCTCACAATCCACAAATTCAGTTGAACCTTCCCCATAAAACTGTTGCTATAATGCTCAGTACAAACAGTCTTCTAGCAGGCCACTTCCTAAACAGATTAGGAGCTCTCCAAATTGTTTCCAATAGGAAGAGGCAAGCCAGAACCCAAGCTGCAGCCTCTTTACTTTAAAAGGAAATTCTCTCAGTTATTTCACCAGACCTTCCATGGACTAAGTGCTATATGCACCAAATGATAAAGGTTAGCCCTCCCAACTAAACAAAGGACCTATTGGAGCAGCCAGTGCAGTTGATGATGTCAGAGTGTAGGCACTACAGAACCTGTTTTCTTTTCTTTTTTCCTTTCTCCTTCTCTTTCTTTCTTAGTCTTATAAAATGAATATCATTAAAGCCGGCTACATGAATAAATTAAAAAGGCATATATTCTTCAACATGTATAAAATGCAGTTAAAAGTCACTCTTTCTTGATCTGCTTTCTGATATTAATCATTTATCCAGTCCGTCACTAGTTTGAATAACTCCCAGATTGTTCTTAAATCTGAGGTATGACTGTGATACAGTTTTAAAGATGAAGAAAGTGGATACACACATATATACATGCATAGATACACACATACAGACACATGCATAAACACACACACAGAGACACATGCATAGACACACACACACACACACACGCATAGACACACACACACATGCATAGAGACACACACATACACAGACACATGCATAGACACACACATACACATGTATTAACAGTATTTTGTATCCATTCGGCCTACAAAGCAAATAACTGACACAGGGAGACTGAAACGTACTTTAAAGCTGCCAGCACTTCGCCGGGCAGAGTCTGAACTGATTCTAATCTACTCATAAACTAAACAAACTACTCTAAACCTTATAACACACATATATTCCAAGCACTTGCCACTGTGACCCCTGGGCCGGTCCTCGTCAAGTCCCCACCGTCCTCCTCCAACCGTCAAACTTTTCTCCTCCCCTCCAGGAAGTCCCGCCTTCCACTTCCTGTCCTTCTGCCCAGCTGATTGGCTAAACAGTGCTTTATTGATGGTTGATATATTCACTCAGCATTCCCCCACAATTCCCCCTTTTAGTCTAATAAAAAAAAAACTTTTACCTATACATTTATATCATTATACCAATATACAATATATATACACAAGAACCACAAAACAATCATTATATTTATGTTATAATGTTTTGCTGTCTTCAACCTCATCAGAGACTTGAGAAGGAATAAAAAAGTAATTAGCTGAGTAAATAGGAAGTGAAGGTTAGCAGCTTCCAAAATGAAAAAAAAAAAATGACAGAGACACTTTGCTACCTGAATAGGCACTTAAAACTCTTTAACACGTTGGAGCATCATCTTCAACTTTCTGGCCCACTTTATCTGAGACATGTTTGTGAAGCAGGGACTACTGAGGACTTGTTTACCCTGTCTTAGCAGAGTTTGGCCATCAACTCCACCGGCATCCAAGTTTACCCACTTCAGGCAGAATTCCGTCTGTGACAGACAATAAGGACATTTTTTTGCCCAGTGGCTGGTTTGCCATATCTGAAACCACCTCCATATGTAGGTTCCTTGATGCTCATTACCTTCTTTGAAGCAGGCTGGGTGTTGCCAGGAGTCAACCGGTCTCATTTTCAAAGAATCCTCAAACAAATAAAATTTCTTTAAATGCCATATTCTGTAGGTCTCTGAGTTTTTGAAAACTTAATCTAAATATTTTACCTTATCTATCTATTAAACCTAAGATGTATAATCTTGCGATAAAATTGAATAGCATAATGAATTAAAAATAAACCTATTTTACATCAATATATAATATTCTATACCAACGAAATAAAACTAACCTTGTGAGTAACAATTAAGGCCTTAAGTTGAAGAGTAAATTCAATAATCTACCTTTTGTCCTATCATTCCTAGATATTTTTATATTCTCAGAGAAAAATCCCTGAGTTCAGCCTCGTCCTTTCTCTGAACAAAGCCAATAATAACACAGTCAATTCTCAATGAAGATAAACCTCCACAGCCCAAAACCTTACTCAACCCCCCCTTAAGGGAAATGAGATGGCGTTCTCTTTTTAAAGCTTCTTCAGGCTTTTTTGGGACAAAAAATACCTATACAGGGGCCCAAATAAAACTAGGAAAATGGTTAAACAGTGCTTTATTGACGGTTGATACATTCATTCAGCATTCCTACACACATACACATGCATACACACACATGTACACATGCATACATACATACACATGCATACACATATATGTACACATGAACAGAGACACACATACACATGCATAGAAGCACACACATGTACACATACATAGACACACAGATACACATGTACACATGCATAGAAACACACACATACACATGTATAGACACACATACACACATACACATACATACACATATATACACACATGTACACATGCATACACACACATACACATGAATAGACACACACAGACACATACACATGCGTAGACACACACACATACACATGCAGACACACACATATACACATGCATAGACACACGCACATACACATGTAGACACACACATATACACATGCATAGATACACACACATACATACACATGCATAGACACACACATACACATGCATAGATACACACACATATACACATGCACAGACACACAGGCACACACATGCACATGCATAGACACACAGACACATATAGATACACAAGTTGAGAGGGAGAGATTTATTTAATGGCCTTTGAACATGAGGCCAGGGGTAGAAGGCAGAGTCTGCTATGGCTGGTCTATTTCTTGTCCACACATGGCACCTCCACAGCTGAGCATCATGCTGGGGACACCGTCACTTACAGCCATTTCACGACTGCTTCTAGTTCTCCATGCATTCTGAGGCAGTGGCTTCCAATCACACAGCACAGGTAAGCGCAGGCAATGAAATGGCAATTCAGCGCATCTGGCTCTGTGGTTCGCTCTTAATCACAGTTTCTTTTTCCAAGGTTTTAACTACTTATAGCCAAACTATAAATATGAAGGCTGATAAATATTTACTCATTAAAAATTATGAACTGAAAGCCAGGCATGGTGGCACATACCTTTAATCCCAGCACTCAGGAGGCAGAGGCAGGAGGATCAAGGTGAGTTCGAAGGCTGCCTGGTCTACAGAGAGAGGACAGCCATGACTACACAGAGAAACCTGTCTTGAAAAATCAAAAAAACTATAAACTGAAATGTCTATAATTGGGAAATTTAAACATGAACCACACAGTTTGCCACTCTCAAAGTCTGACTGTTTTTATTTGTGTCTGTGTGCCACTGTGTGCAGATACCATGGAGGCCAGAAGAGGGCGCCAGGCAGTGCTGAATGTCCTGCAGGCAGGGAACTCATTACCTCCACAGGAGCAGCAAGTACTCGTAACCATTGACCCATCTCTCAAGCCATCTCATAATACAGGTAACATTTTTACAGAATAACATATATGTTACAAAATGGCACAAACATACTACAGGTTTTCAAAAACTTAAAGAGTCAAAGCAGATATAAGTCAATGAAACCATTAAAGCTCACATTTAAAATATCAAGATAATATGGAAGTAAAACATATCCCTATTTTAAGACTGAAAACCATTGAATTTGACTTGCTAGTGATGACTCTGATTCTGAGCCATTACGTGACTTACCCTAACCAAGAGTTCCTTCATTACTGTTGTTATATTTGCCATTAGCAATAAACTTTTTAAGTGCAAATCAATTTAGAACATTACATACATACTAACAAGATGTATGAACCACCCTCCAGAGTAAACCGCCTGACTAGTAACCAGAAAAATACAAACTAAATCAACAGAAACCCACATGACAATGAGACTGTGCATGAGAACGGCCAATGCTGGTGACCAGAAGTGGTGACTGACAGGCTGCCACACAGTGCTGCTGGGTATAGCATGGCAGGCCTGACCACAGGAAAACACAGCCACCTGTTAGGGAAACCTGATGGCATCTGTCCTGGTCCCCTCACCTGACAGTACGTACTCTAAAGATGCTCACCCACCCAAGGATATTTATCAGAGTTGTACTCTAGGGCTTAGGACCACCTGACACACTTGCAGAGCACTGACAGCTCCAAACAAGAACAAGTGGGCTCATTTCTTTTTTTTTTTTTTTTTTTTTTTTTTTTTGTGACTTTGTACATGTGAGACACACATTTCTGTTACCAATGCTTCAAAAGCACCCTAATATATTAACTTTTTCTGGTATGAGGAAAGACATTTTTAGACTACTTCACAAGGCACTTACTTCTCTGCAATGAAATTGGCCAATCCTGGTCGGCTTCCTTTCACTGCAGGTGTACTGATATATTTTCTATAATTTTATACATGTGATTGTGTAACCTATGGCTTTTTGAATTTGTCTTTTTCCCTTATCATGACAGAGTTGTTGCATGTACTAACTATATAACATGTATCCATGTAGTATGCATAAATAGTTCTTCCCTTTGCAATGATGAGAAATGCCACATGGGAATTTTATTTTCTTTACCTGTAGACTGGCAACAGAGGTTGTCTACAGTTGGAATGTACTGTTTTTCAAAAGCTCATATGAATATTGATATACGTGTCTGTATGCAAACCTGTTTTTGTCTCCATGGCTAGAAAGCCTGGCACATATCGTGGGTTTATATTTACTGTCCTAAGAACTTACTCACTGCCTGTTATTTTTGCATCAGTGTGGCGAGTTCTACATCTATCTGGAGATAAAGCTTGCAGCCAGGGCACTTCCCAGCAAGCACGAGGCCTGGTTTGATCCCAAACAAGGGAAGAGGAGCGGAGAGAGAAGCAGAGGGGAGGAAGAGGCTTCAGCTCTTCCGTGTCCCTTAACACTTGGCATGGCTACTCTTTGTAACTATACCGATTTTAAGAGGTAATTTACTTATAAGTGTTATTCCATTTTCCCTAGCTGTAGTATGTTGTTTTTCTTCCTTCCAATGAAACAGAAAGCTAAAGAGCTAAGATTAACAGTATTACTAGAAGTTATGAAATCTTGTTAGTCTGAAATAAGGACTGGATAATCAAGTGATAAAAATGTTATAGAAGATTCTATAGTATGGAGATGGAGAAAAATATGCTTCAAGTGTTTATCTGTTCTAATTAATATACAATTCAACTGTATAAAAGATAATTGGGAATTACTGCCAAATAATTTCTTTTTAAAAGGCTATAGAAAAGAAATCTATTCCCTCAGAAAAACAGATTAAGAAAGAAGTATACAATTATTTTGAGTACATGCAATATATAAGAATTCTGTCAGAGTTCCAGGGATTAGAAAGTCTATTTAAATAAAACAAACTCCAAATAAATGCTATTAAACTATCTAAGCAGACCTTCTCCACACACACACAAAAAGCCCTGCCTTCTGGTTCATGACATCAAATCAATTATTAGATCTACTGGTTTCACGTAATTCCCTAAGTACATCAAACTTCAAAGTCAATCATTTTGCAAAGACAATCTCTTGAAAACACAGTTCTCTCTTCTTGACATCTAAACCTGTCAAGTAGTTCTCTGTCACCGTGTCTCATATCCGCCCTTTCCGGTTTATTCTCCTGTTCTCAAGCTCCTGGAGGATACACAAGTGCTTAGATAAACGTCCTCTGAAAACTGCTCCTCAGCCTTAAGATACCATTTCATAGAAGAATCCATGCCCCTGCCTAGGCCAACTGTGTCAACCTGAAACCAGCCATTCAAAGCTCAAAACTCCCGATTCCACCTGCCATGGGTTCTGGCTCTCCTCTTGCAAATGTGATCATTGCTCCTGAGTCTCACCTTGCTCATGAGCTTTCTTTATCTTTAACTGAAATAAATGACTGAGTCCCAAAGAAAGAACCAACCCCTGGCGGGACTGCCTTGCCAGGCCACAGGGAAAGAGGATAAACTTAGTTCTGATTCAACTTGATGAGGTGGGGGTAGGTGGGTAGGGGGACTCCCTTCTGGGAGGAATAAGGAGGGCGGAGAGGAAAGGGAGGGTGGGACTGGGAGGAGAGTTACTTAATCAATCAATTAATTAATTAAAAACAAACAATAGAAGTAACCCAAGAACACTCTCTGTAGAAGGAAGTAATCTGCAGGTTGCAGCCAGCTAAGCACCAGGCCACTACTCATCTCACAGCGCAGTCACAGTTTAGGAAGTTAAAATTCCTGCAACCTCGACTTTGACATAGGGAAAGTTCCAGGGTATGTTTTCCTATGAAGAACTATTGAAATTTAGCCGTTGAAGAGATATCTGCCCAAACACACTTACCACAAAAGGGTCAAATATTCCAGCATCTTCACTCTACACCTGACTCTAAATTAGACAAGCAGCCTAATGCCGAATAAGTTTTCTTATTCACTTAGATGCTTCGATGCCACAAAGTTATCAGGCTACCCATGCTTAATCCACAAACCTGAGATTATATTTAATGCAGAAAATTGGAAATGTGAGTTCCCTCAGCATCGTTTATCAAAAGTTAGAGAGTTTCCCATTTAAGTAATTCGCAACTCATTTGACACATCTCTTATCGCTGAAAACACTGTGCCCAAATATAGAAAACAGGTTCTTGAAGCGCTTGAGAGTCTGAGAGCTGTCAATCAGTCTTATATAAGAATTATAGGTACCGGCACATTGGGGCCAACAATGTACCATTCTGATCATATCAATAGATACAAAACCAGCTTCCTAATTAATGATGCCATGGCTAAAGTAGCACACTACAACCTGTATCTGCTTCAGGACAGGCACCGGGTAGCAGCAGACCTAGAGTGTAAAGCATGGCTTCTTTGACAGAGGAGAGCTAGCAGAGGTTCTTAGACTTGATCTCCAATATTCTTCCAATGAATAATCACCCCGATATCACACTGGCTGTATGACAAATAAGAAAAAATACCTGGAGAGTCACACATGTATATATAGTGACTCTGATATCAGAAGAAAGCTATAAAACTCTAATTACCTGGAGAACTGTCCTGATACATAGACCTTTTCAGATTTGAACTAAAGTCATATGAAACATTACGAGAGGTGGTTGCCAGGCACTGTCATGATTGTACCATTATAGAGTGTGTGTACTAAGTTGTCTGCTGAAGTCCCAACAATCTAGCTTTACAGGAGTGCTGTAGTATATGCCACTACCACTGAATACTATCATATAGCACATGACTGTATTAGCTTGGAGAATTTTTCTTTTCTTCCTCACAGCTATCAAACGTATATGCTAAGTACTCCAATAGATGATACAAAAACAATTTGTACAAAAATGTAAATACTAGTACCAAATGTAACACAGAGAAGACAATTAAGCTATGTAGACAAAGAATTTTGAATGGACACTAAAAATGCAATTTAAGAAGCTGAAAAGAAACACAAAACGTTTAGGGTTGTGTTGACAAAGAGAGAAGGGAAAGATGGCAGTCTTTCCTTTTCTGAAGCATGCAAGGAAAGATCGATGACCCTCCAAGCAACATGTATACATCAACAGGAAGGAAAGAAGAGTTCATCTAGATTAGAGATGAGTCTACACTAAAGACAGCCCAAGGTCAAAGTGCATTCCAGTTCAGTGATGGCCAAGTGTCAAAGTCCAGGGACAGACATGAAGTCAGTCACAGAAGGGACCAATAACAAAAACATCCTTTAAAATTTAGAGATGAAACCCAGCGGGAACACTTAGACATGTACGGAGACTGATGGAGAAACAGCAAGGAACACACGCTTGAGATTACATAAGCCCACACACTCCTGGCTTCCTTACTTAGCACCTTTATGCTTTGAATGATCTTTGAAAGTCTCTTCGACATCTCAACTTATGTGAATTCCCAGAGCAACCAGAAAGACCTCTGTGTGTGTGTGTGTGTGAAAGACATGGGGGGTGGGGGAGAGAGAGGGAGAGGGGGAGAGAGAGAGAGAGAGAGAGAGAGAGAGAGAGAGAGAGAGAGAGAGAGAGAGAGAGAAACAATAATAAATAAGGAAAAAGAGGCCTTGAACTTGGAGAGGAAGTGTTGGGGTAGGAATAAAAAGAGGAAGGGGAAATGTACAAATAAATATAAAACTCATATATGAAATTCTCAAAAAGTATTATTTTGACAAGTGTCTGGGTTTGTTTTCTAATGCTGTGATAAAACACTGACCAAAACCAACATGAAGGGTGAAAGTATTTATATTATTTTACACTTCACACTGTCCATCACTGAGAAGAAGCTGGGGCAGAATCTCAAGGCCGGAATTGAAACTGAAGCCATAGAAAGACACTGCTCACTGGCCTGCTTCCCACGGCTGGCTTAGCCTGTGGCTTTCACAGCCCAGCACCACCTGCCCAGGGTGGCACCATCCACAGGAAGGTAGGCTCTCCCACATCATCACTAATCAAGAAAGAGCCTCCACAGACTTGCCTACAGGTCACTCTGATGGTGCCAATTCTACATCTGAGACACCATCTTCCCAAATACGTCTAGCTTTGTGTAAAGCTGATTAAAATCAATCTGCACAAGTGATTGCCAAAGAGGACTAATTTCAAAAGTAAGGTTAAAGGTTCACATCTCATATCAGTCGGCCAGATACACCCTAGGAAAATACTATAGTCAGGGCAACTCATATAGCACAGATTTCTCAGGTCTGGGGAGGAGGCCTCTTGGGTGTTTCTAATACCCTCCCCCAAGGCCTTATCTAAATCTAATCACTCCAGTCTCATTCCCAAACCCCATCACAGTGGAAGTTAAGGACTCAAAACATGAAGTAGGAGGGGAGACAAAACTCACTCTATAGTAAATTGAAGTAGACAGAAATCTGATCATAAATACAGTGAAAAACCTACGGGTGAATGACATACAGGCAAGCAAGCATGACCTGATTTCCGGATGTCTTCTAAAAGCTTACACAGGACAGCGAAGCTCCACAGGTGTGAATCAAACATGGTACTATCAACCAATATAAGTCTACCAGGCACCCAATAGCAGCAGCAGAAGTGGGTACAACATAGTCTTGACTCTGCTCCCTGAGACCTTACATATGAACAGTGAGCTGTACCTGGCAAGATGAAGGACCATACGCCAAGGAAACCGATCACCATGCATGTGTTCAGAGGAAGAAAAAGCCCTGGACCCTGGGCATGGCCAGGAACGCACCTTTCCAATCCGAGATCTAGAAGCTTCTGTGTACTTCCACTGATCCACATGTCACCTTCTGATGTGTGTGTGTGTGTGTGTGTGTGTGTGTGTGTGTGTGTGTGTGTGTTTGTTCCTAAGTTTTTCATCCCATCCTTTGTGTCTAGAATGCCTTTCTTCTATTAACTTTTATTCTCGGTGAGGTATTTTTCCTAGATTGCTGTTGTGGGTAGGCACATACCAAGAACTAGGTGAGTTGGGTTTTTCTTTCATCCATTCATTCATTCATTGGTCAGCTTGACACAAGCTAAATTATTTGGTAGGGGGAACAATAACTGAGAAATGCCTCTATCAAATTGTTCATAGGAAGGTCTACAGCACCTTTTCTTGATTAACGATTGATGTAGGAAGGTCTAGCTATGGGTCAGTGGCACAGCTGGACAGATATTCTAGGGATGGTATAAAAAAGCCAGCTGAGCAACCCATGAGGAACAATCCAGTGAGAAGCAGAGATGACCAAGGATCTGGTAAATGCCGCGTTCCCTGCTTCAACTCCTCCCTTCGGTTCCTGCCTTGGCTCCCCCGATGGTCAACTGTAACATGTAAGGCAAATACGCCTCTCCCTCCCCGTGTTGCTTTTGATCATGATCTTTGTCACAGCAAATGGAAGCAAACTATGACAGTGATATAGCTGAGTCAAATCACAGATCTACTTTTAGTTTCCTGAGAACATTTTACACTGATTTCCAGAAAGCCTAGAACAGTTTGCCATCCCACCAATAGTGGCGGGTTCTCCTTCACACATATCCTCACCAGCATGTGTTTTTCAGTTGGGGAAGAGAATATATCAAATAAATACCAAATATTTAAAATAGGTATAAATCTGCATTTCCCTAATTTGGTAAGGATGTTGAACACTTTTTGAGACATCTTTTTAGCTACATTCATTTCTCCTTTTGAAAAATAAAACTGAACTCTCTATTCAGATTCATAGCCCATATTAATTTGTTTCTTGATTCTTCATTTTTGGAGTTCTTTACATATTCTACATATCAACGCTCTATCATAGTTATAGATGGCAATGACTTTTCTCCCACCCTATAGGCTTCCTCTTCACTTGATTGTTCTCTTCGTATGTAGAAATGCTTTAGTGTTGTGAGGTACCACTTATCAGCTGCTGGCCTTAATTCCTGAGCAGATGGATTCCTATTCATAAAGTCCTTCCTTATTCCTGTATCACACAGTGTGCTGCCCATGTGAATAGAGGAAATCTCAGAAGGCCCCACCCCTAAGTAAAGAAGATCAGGCAATCAGTGATTCTTGAGAGGAGAAAAATCAGTCTTCCCCAGCAAATGTTAGTACTTTTTTGAGAGGGGGAGGAATGGTAGGGAGAGGCCTTGTGAATCTTGTAATTCTTTCATGAGTTTCCTAAGCCTTCTATGTTTCTTTAGTTTTCTGAGTCTTATGACCCTCTTCCTCCATCCTAGAGACAATGTTTCTATTCAGATAAAATTGCTATACCATCTCTCCCCATCAGGAACAAGAATGTGGAATACGAGGCACTTCTTGACATTTCTGGGAGATACAATCTCAAATGAAACTTGCTGTTCTTCTAGTTTTTCGAATATTTCTGTCCCATCTTCCGCGATGAGCCTTGAGCCGCAGGTGCATGAGTTGTGTTGTGGATATATCAGTTGGGACTGGGCTGCACAATTCTACATTTTCATCAGTTGTGGTTTTCTGTAAATGTCTCTGTCTGTTGCAAAGAGCAGTTTTCTGAATGAAGGGTGAGAACTAAACTTACCTGTGTGTATAAGAACAAATATTTAGAATGTAGTTACAATTTATGCTGGTTTAATAAAGTGGTACTTGTAGGTTTTCTTCCAATATCCATGCCTTCATTAGCTCTAAGAAGCTGGCTACGTTTCCAGTACCAAGCATGATTCCAGCTAGAGACCGTTTCCAGTACCAAGCATGATTCCAGCTAGAGACCGTTGGTTACTGCCAGGTATATGTGCCACTGCTGCACACTTCAAATTATCGTGCTGTGCTCCTTGTGACTGTAGTTCACAGGTGCCGTAGCTGGACAGGACTATTGGCTGCTTCCTTCCATTGAAGCTTGCATGGTGCCTTCTGCTACCATAAAATACAATTTTCAGGGAGGAGGCTTTCAGGACAGTTCCAGCTTGAGAACCTCTGAGCTTCATGTCTGAAAATCATGTCTTCAGCAACAGGGACTTACCTTCCAGCTCTGGGGAACAGACAAGCAATAGCAGTAGGCTATAATGTTTCGAGAGTCTCTTGGGCAAGCCTGACCAACGACTTACATGAGGGTTTCTCACACCTGGTATTGTGGTTTGTCAGATGATGATCTAAAGCTCTTAGGGGAAGGTATACCCATGAAGTGTCACCAACATGGCTGCACAAGCATGACCTGAACAAGGATGACACCAATAGATATGATTATGTAACAGGGAAAACTCATGAGGTTCAACCCTAGGCAGAACTACGGTAACCAGGAAAGATGAGATCAGGAGAATACACCAATTATTCATCTGACATGAAATGGAAAACATGTACATATAAATACCATTATAGGGAAAAAACAAATAACATTATATGGATTGAATAGGTTATGTTTATATATTTAGGAATATACATATTATACACACATATGTGTATATATGTGCATATACATCATATATATTATAAACACACACATGATACAACAATTTATGATAAAAGAACCCATGAATTTGAAAGAAAGAAGGGGATAGAGTATATGAGAAGGTGTTTTGAGAGAGAAAATGAAAGGAAGAAACTGTTATTATAATCTCAAAAAATAGCTTTTTTTCATTTTATCATCACATATTTCTTGTCTAAATGTATGGTTTTGCTGTGACATGCCTATTATGCACATTACACACAATCAGCCCCACTATGTCTTTCTCCTGTTCCTCTACACTTTCACACTGGCCACTTTCCTGAACCCAAGTAGAGCCCTGTATGCTTTCAAGTCCTTTTTTATTCTTTAAATCTATTCCAATATGATAAAATATGCAATTTTTGTTTTCTGAGTTTGACTTATTTCGCTTAATATCATGATTTTCATCCATTTTCCTGAAAATAAAAATATTTCAAACTAGTTAAGTTTTGAAGGTGGGGCTTTATTGTTAATATGTGAACATGAACAGTTGTAATGACTGGCAAGTGTGGACCAGACCTGTTAATTTAATCCTAAGTGAAAACCAATTAGAAATACCAATAGACAAGGACCTGGAATAGAAGGGAAACCCTCTAAACCTCATTAAAAACTTTGTCAGTCAGACAAAACGCTTAAAGCCCTTGTTTACTCCATTATTTGTTTCTTCAGTGGCCACGTTTTTCTGAATTGTTCCTCTAGCACCCCCTCCACGGCACGAAACACTGAAACCCTGCCACTCTCTACTTCTAGTAAAAAAAGAAAACCACAAAAAGTTGGTAAACAGAAGTCTGGTTTGACTAATGGAGTCTTCACATTTTTACTAATGTGTAAAAAAACAAAACAAAACAAAAAACCTTATCTGATGTCATACAATGCTCTAAAATATTCAACACAGAATATTTTAGACACATCACTGTTTAAAATAAGCACTCTGGTGGTAATTTTTAAACGAATATGTTACATGAAAATGAGGGTCATTAAAGAGAAAGAATAATGGTATTTTATAATCATATATTCTAAGCAGGAATTCAAGAGTAACACTGGCTATGTGGCTTGGTTAACCACTGTATGCACTGACTGACAAGCGGTTCGTTTTTGCTGCTCATAGCACAGCACAGTGTGTAGATCCATTTCCACTACCAGTGGGCATTTGGATTGCTTCCAGTTGAGGCTATCATGAATTAGGCCGTTGCTGGCCTACAGTTTTATGGACGTATGTACTGCATGCATTTTTCTTGGAAGTTAACTTTTTTAAAGTGCAACTGCTGGGTTATCATGCAGCCTGGCTCAGCTTTAGGATTCCACCAAGAACATTATTCCTCTTGTGATATTAATGGCAAAAGCAATATTACTTTTTTTAAAATATGGACTGAGTTGCTCATTTTTTTCTTCTATAGAACATAGGCGAGAGAAGGACAGCTTAGGTACACGGGCACTATCCACTCAGACATCTGAACCACCTTAGACACATGTGTAAAGTGACCCCTTCACACATCCACACCTGCCAGCCCACACCCTACTTATCAGCAAAGGTCAGCACTGAGGCTTCATTATGCTGCTCTCCGTATCAGCAATAGTACCAATGCAATGAATGGGTTGAAAATGCATTCCTTGAGGAAAGTAAAAGGTTATGCATATATAACGCATTATTATTTTGTATGATTTTAATTTGTTTGCATTACTTTTTATCTAAAAGTAAAAAGCAAGCCAATGATATCCAGTAATTTCTCAAAATCTCTTGCTGTTCTTTTATCATCTTCCTAATGATAAGAAAGTTCTAGATCAAATATGGCAACCATGGCCAGGGGCAGGACTGCCACCTCCAACCCCCGCTCTCCAGAAGTTATAGCCCTTTGAGTCCCTGCCCGTCCTAGGATGCAAATATGTACACAGAGTGGGGGTGGGAGCCTACGGAGTGAGACTCAGTCTCAAAAGAACAGAACAATGTAAACACTGGCAAGTATTACTCAATGGTTGCCAAATCAAAGGGCAATGTTTTAAAGAAGAGGCACACAGAGCCCTACCAATCAACCACATCGAAAACAGAGAAAAAAGGAAATAAAATCTCGAAACTGACATTAGCACTTCTTCCAAAGGATAACGAGCAACTGGTATTTGAGACTACAATGTCTAATATGACAAGAACCACCAAGAAGCCATGCCCTTAAACAAGTAACTTTTCCAGGGCAAGTTATCAAATTTCTTGGAGAGAATAAACAAATAAGAAAAATCTCATCAAATTATCTTCTTCATCTACCCAAGAAAGAAAAAGACAAAACAAACAAACAAACAAACAAACCCAGCCACTACAGAAGCTTAGCTTTCAAAGATGTCACACAGAGGCAAAATCCAAAGTGCAGGCAATCTTATGGATGAGATATTTAATAATCTGAAAAAGAAGACAGAACTGAAGGCACAAAATGAAGACACAAAAAGAATGCTCTCTGGCGACAGAACAGACATATATGACTATAAACCTCACAGGCAAACACCCAATTTCTAAACAATGCAAAGACTTAAGAGACTACCCAGGCAAATGTCTTTTTTAAGTTGTAAAGGCATGTGTAATGCATCCCATGATATCCATTACCCTACACACACACACACACACACACACACACACACACACACATACAGAGAGGGGGGGGGAGGTTGCTACTCAGTTGCATTTTCATGTTAACAGATCACAGTACAAAGACCAAAGGCTTAGATGTACAGCCAGTGTCTGAAGTAATACAAGAGGGAGGGTAAGGAATATATTCCTTTGACAAAGATAGGACAATTATGAGAAAAAACAAACATGTTGCCCTGACAGAGCAGCACACTTCCCTTTCTGGCCCCTTCACTCCGTTGACTCTCCTGCATCACATACTGGCTTTAGAAACTGTCTGTCCTACCACAGGTCTCTCAGCAAGAGCTGAGGGCTTCTGTTGGTGCTGTTTGTGTTTTGTATCTTCCATGCCTCCCTCACACCCCACTAGAGAGATGGCCTGCAGTTAACAGCACTTGCTGTTTCTGCAGAGGACCTGGGTTCAGTTCCCAGAATGTACACAGTGGCTCACAATAGTCTCTAACTCTAAAGATCTAAGGCCATCCTCTGGCTTCCTCAGCAGCCAGGGGCACAGGCAGTGGACAAATATGAATGTAGACAAAATACTCATACACACAAAATAAAATAAGTAAATCTAAAAACCTTAACATCTGCGCCTCAAAATAATCTCAAAAACTATTTTCAGAGTTACACAAAAATCAGAAACTACCAATGCCTTTAAAGTATACATTAAACACAAAAATCAAACTTCAAATGCAGTATTCTTTCATCCTCAATACCAAAAGTCCCAATCGTGTATGCCTAAAAGCAAGACACACAATGTCTGAATTGTATATACTAGAAGAGATAACTGACCCACCAACGCAATCAGTTATGCTCTAATCAAATCTGGCAACTCAATGAGATGGGAAGACAGCTTAGGCAGCAAAGAGGGGTGCACACACAAGATCCCACAGACTCTGAGAGCATGCAAATTAGCACCATTCACTAATAGAAGTGGGATGTTTTTTTCTTAATAACAATTCATCTAGAGCAGAGGTTCTCAATCTGTGGCTCATGACTCTATTGGGATTATATATCAGATAGCCTGAATATCAGATATTTTCCTTATGACTCATAATAGTAACAATATTACAGTTAGGAAAGAGCAAAGAAAACAACTTTATGGTCGGGGTCACCACAGCATGAGGAAGTGCATTAAAGGGCCGCAGCATCAGAAAGGATGAAAACCACAGATCTAAACATTCCACATTGCCAATTAAACCTAAGTACACATATATCTTATCTTAATGCTCCATTCAAAGTCAAATGAGTGGCTATAATGAACTAAAACACTGCAATTAAATAAATTCACACAAATAAAATACACACACACACACACATTAGTCAAGTTAATATAGGTATACTTGTATCTACAGAGATCTTTCTCTAGTTTATATTCAAATACACTATAGAATATAGAATATAGAATATAGAATATAGAATACACTATAAATTTTAGACTTATACTCTTAGCACTCTCATTTAATCAATATCTTCTTATGCTACCTGACTATTAAAAATCACAAATTTTTAGCAAGACAGTTAACACGTACATTATTTTACACCACATACTTACTACATCAAATTTCTGAGTGATGTTTCCCTGGACATCAAGTAAATAAACCTTGCCATAATGGGTACCCAGTGCCAAGAACTGTAAGAAAAGCAGAGAGGTCAATTAATGAATATGCAGTGTATTAGCATACAGTTAATAACAATCTTTCAAAGTGAAAACATTTAGTGCATAAATGTCCACATATCTTGGAAGACACACTTTCCTTAGAAAAGGTGTGGCTCCAGCTTGGGGAAATGACAGAACCAGGCCTATTTTACAGGGATAGTGCAAGCCGGCTGTCAAGATGACTCATGAGGACCCTCATCTACTGACGGCTAATGGTGTGTGTGCGTCCTGTACACAATGCCTCATGGACTGGGACAGTAAATTAAAAATGCAGCAGTAAAAGCTCAACCATGCTACAGCTGAACCCGAAGTCAGAGGAAATGATTAAGAAAGTCTCCCTAATTTAAGACAAATGTGGAAATCTGGGCCATCGTTTCAGTGCAATGGGGGGTGGGGGCAATGCTTAGCAACAATAAAGTATTATTTCTGAATGGAAACATCCATGCCACATTGAGGGATGAAAAACCTCAGATGTACTTGTATCATCGGCTATAGGATTTCTCTATAAATGGTACCACATAACACTGGGCATAAATGTTTATATTCCAATGCAAAAATAATCCTCTGCTGTCACTAAGTAACTGCTAGGCTACATATTCATTTTATGGCATCAGGCTAGTTCACACATCCCACTGTTTCTTTATTCCTTTGAACTGATCCTAAACAAGCCAGAAGAAACTTAAGGACTACCTGAAATACGACATGAGATTTCTCTTCCTTTTCATTTCTCTAAGCATTACTCAAACAGGCTAGAATCCTCTGTATTTCACTGCGCGCGAGCATGCTTCATTGCAGCCTGTAATGAAATGCTCAAATTCACAGGCACTACTAAGCATCTCAGTCAAGCAGCACAATCTTTAAAAAATAACCTCACCAAAAATCAAGATTTAAGGGGATTTATCAAAATAGAATTGCTAAAAATGAAATTTCAATTCAGGCACTTAAAATACGAAGCTACATTAAAGAGGAGCTACAAAAAGGGGAAAGGGGGCTCATTAGAAATTCATCCCCTGCAATGCCTTTCACTCCTGCAAGGTTGCCTTTTTTCAGGGAGAAAAAAGTCCCCTGGGTAAAAAAATCAATACTGGTTAATAAAACATCAGGTGTGCAGACATAACTAGGGATGACGATTCCGCTGCACAGGCCTGCCTGAATGCACCAGGTGCCATGACGATTAGTCATCCAGGGCAGACAGCAAGCCTGCTGCAAACGGGAGGCTTAGGCACTGCAAAAGAAAGGGAGAAGAAGGTGATCCTGGTGGGAAATTAGTCTGAATATTTAAAGCAAGCAGGAATGTTTTCCCCAAAGCACAGGAACATTCTAATCAGAACTAGAGGACCCAAATGGTTGTAATTTTATCTTCAGAGTGATATTGACAGTATCTGAATAGGAGATGCCACATAAAATGGTAACCGAAGGCAAGCGATATGCCATTTGATGGTGTTCTGCGGTAAAAGAATGGGTCTTAAAAGCTCACTGCACCCCAAGTATCTCACAGTATCGATTCTCCTCATAAATTCTGCATTTAGTTTGTTAGGAAACTAAGGGAGTTTGGATCCTTAAAATGCAGTAATATTGTGTCACTCTGTGGCATCATTGTAAAGGCCATTTTAAAAAATAATTACATTTTATTTTATAAAAAATTGAGAGGCTAAATAGAGGATATTTTACTCACATTAATTCCTTTTCTCTCTTTTGAAAAAACGCTGGTTTTGACTATTTAGGATAGAGAGTAAAATATAATTTTGATTTTGTATTTTTAATCTAAAGATATAGTAAATTTAGACCATTTATGAAATTTTTTCATTTATTTGTAGGGCAAGCTATCTTTTGCTTAGAAAAACACCTAACCTTACCTTAGAATAGTAAATGAATGTTACTGTCTCAAATTAAGCAACTAGATGTTCTTCCAAATAATGTTTAATGTGCTGATCACATTTAATTACTGAAATTATGGATAATTCATATAATCTTTTGCTAATGCTTTTGACTAACCTAAAAACCAGCCAAAATGCAAACTACAAGATTGCCTCCACTATGACAGAATGTAAGAACAAATCCTTCAGGTTTTGTTTCCATCTAGCCATTAAAACCCAGGAGCTTCTGAGCTCAGGGGGTCAAAGTGCTTGCTGCTGAGACAGGTGATGAGCTCAACCCCTCGAATCTATGTGCTTTAGGAAGAGAATCGGCTCCGTCAAGTTGTCCTCTGACCTCTATACACACGCCATGGCTCAATCATGCCTATACATGCACATGCACTCTGTCACACACACATGCACAGACATAATAAATAAACATACATACATACATACATACATACATACATACATACATACATACACGAATGCAATGAAAACTGGCCAAGGCACAGACAATAAGAATGCGCAGCATGCTTGGCCCCACATGGGACGTGTATGCCGCCCACACTACTTCTCCCAAGGCTCAGGAGTCACTGCAGAAATAGGGAAGGAAAGAGTGTATGAGCCAGAGGTTGGGGAAAATTCTAAGGAAGTGATGTCTTCTGACAGAGCACAGCTGAAGTCAGAGCAGTTGCAACAGTATGAACAAAGTCTGTGCAAGCCCAAGCCAGCCCAGACCCATCATGGCTATTGGAACTGGCACACAACCCCACTCCCAGCCATGGGCTGCTGGCAATTGTTAGCTCCTGGGAGAGAGTCAGTTTTCACTAAGTGTACCCCTGGTACACTGACCATGCTCCAGTGGAAGACCGCACACCCAAGAATATCTGGGCAGCACATTTGGTCTTTCACAGGTGAAAGAAAGAAAGACAGAAAGACAGAAAGACAGAAAGACAGAAAGACAGAGAGAAAGAAAGAAAGAAAGAAAAAGGAAGGAAGGAAGGAAGAAAGAAAGGAGGGAGTGAGGGAGTGAGGGAGGGTGGGCAGGCGGTGGGTGGGCACAAAGTTGGATAGGGAAGGAAAGCAGACCTGGGAATGGAAAGAGAAGAGTTGGGGATATGCACATGCACAACTGAATATAATTCAAACACATCTGAGGGCTGGAGAGATGGCTCAGAGGCTGAGAGCACTAGCCACTCTTCCACAGGTCCTGAGTTTAATCCCAAGAACCACATGGTGGCTCACACCATCTATAATGAGATCTGGCTTGTAGGTGTAAATGCAGGTAGAACACTGTATACATAATAAATAAATAAATAAATAAATAAATAAATAAATAAATAAAACATCTTATGAAATTTTCAAAAAAACTATTAATTTTTTAATCCTTGAGCTTCTTATGTATTAGATTTGGGTTTTTTTGTTGTTGGTTTGTTTTTTTTGTTTTTGTTTTTTTGAATTACATGAAAATATGTAAAATCTAGGGTGCATAACCATAAATATAGCTTCAGTGTTCTCTTTAATGTTTAATTAATGAAACGGCTTGTTTTACAGAGAGTGGACATTTTAACCCACTATGTGCAGTGCTTCCACTGTGCACAACTGAAATTTATGTGGGTGAAGTAGATGGGTTTGTGAGCAGGTCTGTGGAATCACCAAGAAAAGGATGCACACTGTATGTGTGTTCAGCCCTTCCTCAAAGCATTTTACAATATTCAAAGTACTGCCACTGGACAGCCTCCAACATACAAAGAGTTAGGTCTTGAAACTGACAAGGCTTCACTAGAAACAGACACCACGTTCGGTCAGGGACAGAAATAAATACTGAAATGCAGAGACAAGGAAGCAGCTGGGATGCAGAGCACGGGCCTGGAATGCCTGCATTCAGTTCCTAGAACTGCAGAAACAAGGCAAACATAAAACTTGAAATGCTGTCAACTCAGTTGGAATCCTCCTACTAAGAAGTACAGACCACAACTGGACGACTATGTTCTAAATGTCAGCATGAACAATGTTTCCAGTTAGCATAACTCATTGGCTCTGTAAGGTGTTGACTACGAGACAAACATGGCGCCCCATTTCATTCACCCAAATCATTATTCAACAAAGACACAAAAAGAACTATACCGTACTTAGAACATGAGCAAAGGCAACATAAAGATTTTGCTATACTGAGGAAAACAGATACAAAAATAAGCAATTGCAATTCAAAGTCTATGATTAAAATGGCAGTACCTCTAAGACTCACAGAAATAAGAGGAGTCGATGTTATAACCCTGGAAGGAAGAATCAGAAAGCCCACACAAGCCAGAGCAGAATCAACTTGCTCAACAGCCTGAAGTTCCATAACAAGAGACAGGAAATTATAAGCAGCTTTACACAGATGAAAGATCCATCTAATTCATGCCCAAGAGAAAAGGCTGGTGGTGCGGCTGCGAAGGCTGACTAACAAGGAGCACCGAATAATTACACAGGGATGAAAGGTGGAAAAGGAGGAAAGCAGGGTGGAGAGATCCAAATCATTAAGACATCAGGAATCAGCAAGTTTCAACAGACAAGACCGCACGATCAGATCGGAATCTCTGGAGGCCACTCGGGCAAAGAAAGGGGCTTAGCAAGAGGAGTGTGGAGCACAAATGTGAAAGAATGCACCCTGTTTCACAGTGTGTGCAACAGTTTCATGGAAAATGATGAGTGTGGGCTACACAGAAGCTCAGTAGGAGAAGAATCTAGCACACGAGCAGAATAGGACAAAACATTGGTACCACAGCCCCACACCCACAGCTAAAAGCAATGAGACAGAAGCTCAGTTACACACAGCAGGCAATGTCCTAGAGTGCCTCAGAAGCTGCACTGAAGAGCTCAGGCCTCATTTAGATGATGAAAAATTATACAGGGGTCTAGAAAGTTCTGTATTTACAACACAGTACACTGCAACAAATGACAGAAGGGTTTAGACAAGAAATCTAGAACAGCCTCCCATGTACCAAGTGCAGGAGGGAGGAAGCTGAAGGCCAGTGCTCAAGTGTAGAAAAAACACAATCACAGGACAAGAGGGATGGCTTTGGGGAAAGAGATGAGCTGTCACTTTTGGCTTAGGTCACAGAGGAAACAGGGATGCCACCCAATGGGCTCACACAGCACAAACAGGTGCAAGTTTACATGGAAAAGAAGATGACCCCAATATGTATTTGCTGTAAGTAAAGGAAGGGGGGAGGAGGGTAAAGAGGAAAGCAAAAGAAAGAGAAGGGAACACCAGGAATGACCCCAAAGGTCAAAAAAGGGCAGTTGTGATAAAGTCTCAAAAAGAGAAACAACTTAAAATCAGCAAAACTTTCATCAGTCAATAAATGGATACAGAAATTATGATATGACCACACAACAAAATATTCATCAGTAAAGAATAAAATGTTGATCCACTCTATGACACAGAAGAGCATCAAAACAGTTCACCAAGTAAAAGAAGTCTGACAAAAGAAATCAAATAATTTATGAACAGCATTTCTCTGAAACAGTCTAAATAGGCAAGTCATTTATAAAGATACAAAGTAGATTGCTGGCTACCTAGTGCTAATTTTCAGTTGTTACATTGTTTAGCAAGTATATCTATGAGAAAAAGAACACAAGTGGACAAAACCACCCTTGAACTCCTATGAGTAAGTGTGGGCGTGAACTCTGAAACTGAGGATAACCTTTAATCATTGTTTCAACTTTCTTAAAGAAATGACTCTGCATGGGGTCATGGTGCACACCTGTAGTACAAACACTCCTGAGGCCAAGGCAGCAAAAGCATGAGTTTAAGGCGACTGTTGGAAATCTAAGAGAAAGCGAAAGGAGATGGGGGAAGGGAGGCAGAGGAAAGAGATGAGAGTAAAGGACAACAGTTGAGTAGGTGGACTGGGACAACAAGCAGTGAAGAAAGACAGGTTACGGCAATCTAGTAGAAAAGCAAGCATGAGTGCATGAGACTCCACAGCCCACAACTATTTTAACTAAGCAATGGATTCAAAACTGAAAGTATGACTAAAGGAATAAAAATATGGATGAGGGAGACTAGCAGATTTAGGATAACTAACAATTTCAAAGGACAAAAAAATTAAAGGAAAATAAAAGAATAGAGCCTAGGACTCCACACTCATGAATGATGTTTGTGTGAAAATGAGCACGGAATCTGACAACAGTGTGCTGCTGGCCAAAGATCATCAACTTCTGGTTACTGAAATCCTCTATAGCATGGCCATAACAGTGGGAGAGGCTCTACTGTGGTGGTTTGAATGAGAATGCCTGAGAGTTTAGACACCAGAGTAGCACTATTTGAAAGGATTAGAAAGATTAGGGGGTGTGGCCTTGTTAGAGAAAGTGTAGGAAGTGGGCTTTGAGGTTTCAAAAGTCCAGGCCAGGCCAGGCTCCACATGTAGTGAGTATTTTGTAATTTTGGTCTCTTTAAAAAACACAGAAATAGATAAGAATATGTTTCTATTTTAATCCCAGGTGTGGGAATATGGGGCTGCTACACAGCAATTGACTATGATTTTCCTCATGTTCTCAGAGGAATAGCTTTGCCAGCATCAGATGGTTTCTGTGGTTGTGTGACATTTGGAACTCTAAGAACTTTTCAGAGACTATATAAATACTAGATAGAGCCCCAATGGGCGGGTGGATGGCTGGTGTTTGGATTCTGTTGGCTGCTTTGGGTCGCAGTTTGTTAAGCAGTCCTGCACAAACAGGAAACAAGAGGAAGAGAAGGGAGAGGAGGAGGAGGAAGAGGAGGAGGAAGAAGAAGAGGAGGAAGTGGAGGAGGAGGTGAAAGAAGAGGAGGAGGAAAAGGAAGAGGAGGAGGAGGAGGAATTATAAATCCTGATGGCAAAGATCAAACTTAATCCAAGGAACTCCACACTCCTAACCAGTGGGAAGTAGTCCAATCATAATGTCAGACCCTTTCCCTTCCATCCTTTTTTCTCTCCTATCTAGTGTTATGGAATTCAAAGGGTGGAAAAGGGTGAAAGAAAAAGAACCCACAAAGTAGCAAATGCCAGCTACAAGGCTCCATCTCTCTGTGTGGGGATCAGGATATAGCTCTACGCTACTTTTCCAGCACCACATCTGCTTGCTGCTATGCTCTTTGCATGATGATAATGGACTATTCTTCTGAAATTATAAGCCAGTCCCCAGTTAAATGCTTTCTCTTATAAAGGATGCTTTCCCCATGGTGCCTCTTCACAGCAATAGGATACGTTGACCAAGGCAGCCATGAAGTGAAGGTCAACAGAAGTAAAAGAGTTTGAAGCACTGCAAGGTCATCACTGAGGAATAGCAGAGTTAGCTAGGGCTCAGCAACCATGGCGTGACAGCCAAAGGAGGCAGGGGACTCCTTTGGAGGGACAGAGTTTGTGGTAAAAACAAAAGAACAGACATTATCATTAAAGCGTTGAGTGAATTTAGAGATCTGTTTATCGGGGAACATAATCTAAAGCAAAAGGCATTAAGTGGGAGGCATAAAGACCACGGCTACATCAGAGCTGGAGATCCGCTCCCAGGCTCACAGGGAAGACGAGAATAACAGATGAAGCCATGGCCTCCACTGTTACACTACAAACAGTTTGGGTTCAGGAATAGACTGAGGGTGTGGTGCAACACCTAGTGTGGGCTCAAAAGGTCAGTGAGACCCTTGCCATAGCAAGCAAGCAGACACTGGGCATTTGGAATCCCCTTAAAGTGCGCATTACCTTGTCATGGACCGTCATACAGCTTGCTGCATCCTTCTGAAGAATCTCTGTCACCCCATTGGAAAGCCTTTCATACTTTAGCTTGGGTTCCTCTTCACTCTCTTCCTGCATGAAAAACAGAGGAGCACTGCAGTCACTGTGGCTTTGTCTGAATGATTTAAAATGCAGTTCTTAAGGTGGAACAAGAGATAGCTCTTTCATTCATTGTTAAAAGCTACAATTATGCATATAGGTTAATATTTCTGTTTCTTTTTGCTAATTACATATATAATTTCACTAGTGGAATAAATTCAATATTTGAAGACATGGATATTTGAACCTACTATTGTATTTTAAATAACTATATAGTCAACCTTACTGTGTGATACAGTACACCCATAAAACTAGTGTGGTTTAAAGGAGCTACAATGGTACACTTGAAAGTTTAAAACAAAGTTGACAAACCAAGAACTGCAATGGTATAAAGTTAGCTAAAATAAAAGTTCAAAAAATTAATCTACTTACAGGTACTTCTTTTTACAAATGATCTTCTGGCCGTCACCTTCTAGTTAACAGTGAAGTATCGTAAAGTATACCAAAATTCCTACACAGAGTAACTGAACAGGCCTGGGAGGCACCATCCATCATGGCCTGCACTGAGCAACTGAGGCAACCTGACCTACAGGGGCCAAAGCTGCAGAGCAGTGAGAAAGTGAGCAGAAAAGTAATACATTCTACAAATAATGTCTTCCAAGAAGAATTTGCTAGGCTAAAAATTCAAGCTTAGCAGTAAAGAGTGCCCACTGCTGCAGGCAGAGAAAGCAGCACCTTGTCTTTGTATCTACGGAGACGGAGTGACAAATTTGAAGACCTGAAAGATCTAAGTCATGATGCAAGAAAGGGGCAGAAAAGGAAACCTGTTACACGGCTGCTTTTCCCCACAGCATTCACTCTTTAAAGATGGATAGAATGTAAAACTAAAAACTAAGTAGGAAGCCCCACAGATGTATAAGAAAACAATCTCTCTGGTAAACTGAGAATAATTAAGAAGTCTGGAGCCATAAGCAAAATATGTCCTGGTGAATACCATAGCTGCAAAGTTTGGTCCACAGGGGACACCAAAACATCAACAAAGAATTGTTAAGGTTAATTCCTGATTAGAACAAAGTACATAACGCACAAACTTCTACTAAGTAGAAAGAAAACTATGCAAGTGTGTGTGATTTTCATTTATAATATTTAGGGTTCAATACTATGCCTATAGGACCAAATAGCCCAAAGTTAGGAACAGAGGAGTACAAAAATAAATCTAAGGACTTAGGTTTGGTTTAGGGTTTAGTACTAGAACTGGGACACCTAAGGCAAAAGGATCACACCAAATTTGAGGCTAGCAGGGCTACACTGAGATCCTATCTCAAAAATTAATTTATTAAAATAAAACAAGTAAGCTGTATATTATAATTAGTAGAAAAGTATATTAAGTGTGATCATATTTTTAAAAAGACAAATAAAAAATAAACTCATAAGAACAACTTGATGAAAAGAATACTTCTTCCAACAACTGTAATCTAGAAAAGAATCAAATAAAAATTTCTCAGATGGAAGTACAAGTGACAAATGTAATTTTTTTATGAATAAGCCAACAGGTGGCTTAAATTTAAAAACTTTGGCAATATTGAAGATAAGATTCATGAGATGGAGAGTTTATATTCATATCCCATATATGCCACCAAAGGGCAGTCCAGAGAGGCCAAGTGGAGGGGCAATATAGGAGGAAACATGGGTGTGTCCTGGAACACATGACAGCATCAAGAGCTCTTAAGGTCCTGGCCTCACCACCACACGGTTAACTGTCCTACAAGAATAAGGAGACCTTGGCAGGAGCAGCACTGAAAGCTATCACTGGGACCATTAGGACATCTTCTCTCCGACTCAAGAAATACAAAGGAACTGTCTGAGGAGCACATGTAAAGAGAAGACTCAGCAAGAGAAAAATGGCAGTGATAAGTGTTTTCCTGCTGAAGAGTCAAAGACAGAGAAGACACAGGAAGCAAGGCTCCAGTCTCTCTCTTTCGAGCCAAGAACAGAAAGTTCATGTAGAAAGGCTAATTTGTAAGCAAAAAGAAAGCATGGGATCTATCAAGCAGTGTGAGAGAAATTCAATATCAACTATTTCACTTCATTCAAACTTAGTAAAACCTACCAAAAGTTAGATGTAATTTTCCCATTACATAGATTTTTTTTAGTTAAAAATATCATTAAGTTTTTACTCATTTCCTCAAGATATAGAAATAAAGAGGATAGAGATAAAGCTAAAAATACTAATTCATTTCCAAATGCTATATGTCAATGTATATAAGTCAACCTATTACCCACTGTCCCATGAAATGAGTCGATACAACACAACAGAAGCCTCTGCAATTGCTATGCCTATGAATGACCACAAGTGGCAATGTCTCCAAATGTGCTCATTTAGCACAGGTATTAGTCATCTATTGCTGTACAGCAACCTGAGTTCAAAGACTCTGATTTAAAACAATAAACACATGTTGTTTTACCTAATGATTGCAGAAAGCACTTCAGTGGGGGCTTAGCTGAGTAGCCCTTTCTACATCTACCAGGGAGTTACAGTGAAGGTGTCAGCCAAAGCTGGCACTGTCAGACTCAAGTGTTCAACATCTATAGCCATCAGGGAAGTACAGAGGAAAACGACTTTGAGATTTCATCTTATCCCAGTCACAATGGCTAAGATAAAGAAAACAAAAGACATGAAAATGGGGTATGGATATGGGGAAAAGGAAATCCTTTTTATTTTGTGGGAGTGAAAACTGAAGCAGCCACTATGGAGAGTGTGGGAAGGTTCTTCAAAAAGTTACAAATATATCTACTACATGACTCCAGCGACAGAGCACCTGGGCATACACCAAAAGCACTCGTACCCTACTATAGAGATTACTTGCTCATCCATGTTTGCTGCTGCTCTATTCGTAATAGCTAGGTAGGAGAGGCAGCCTAAATGCCCATCAACAAATGAACAGAAATGAACAGAATTCATCAACTAATAACTAGAATTGATGAATAAAATACATTATCTTTCATCTGCTAATGAATACAACTGAAAAATATTGCATTCATTGAGGTGACCCAGACCCACATGTAGATCGTAGCTCTGAATCTTTAGGTTTAAGTACATATAACCTGGAGAAATCATAGACACTAGGAAAATAGAATGGGCCCACTGGAGGGGAAGAGTGCTCCAGAGGGGAACAGAACACAGGTGCTATAAAAGACACATGGGTGAGGACAAGGACTAAATAACACTAAGGATGTTTTAAGAACCCATAGAGAACCTATTTTATGAGTTTTCTTAAACACACACATGTATGTATATATGTGTATATATATATGCAAATTTTATCCATATTTATAGTTAAACCCATTCTACACAGATAGACAATGCTCCCCCATCAGAAGCCAAGGACAATTAACCAAAAGCCCTGTACCAGAGAAAGGTTACCCTTCTTGCGGTTGTTGGTCAGGGACATCTAAGAAATCCCTAAAACAATACAGACTAATTGTCACTGTTCTTGCTTGCCTCCCAGAACTTAATAGTAAAACAAGTGCTAAAGACACCATACACTTTGGTCACAGGACTTGAAGAAATCAGGCTGGTACTAACTTAGAAAGTCCCCTTCCAAGTGGATAACTCTCATTGTATCAGAACGTGCCTGAGGAGAGAAGTTATCAACAATTCTACTCAGCTAGAATTCTTGTAAACTACAATAATGACTGGGCCAGCAAGACATGCCCACCAGTACAACTAATGCCACTAATAATTCAGAGGAAGCCAACAGCTAATGTGACAGCATATAAGACCCGCTCAATATTACAGGCTTGATATCCACAGAGAAGTGCAGCTCAGACCCACCCACATCAAAGCAGCTTCTCTTTGTACCAGACAGAGATGATTATAGAAAAACACAACTAGTCAGAAGTGCAGAGAATAAGCAACTGTTGAGTGGCCACATAAGGCTACCCCCAAGGCTCTGGGAATATCTCAGGAAATCGTACAGAAATGATAAGACCCACAAGACTAGGAGACCGTCTGCACATTCCTGTCATCTGGACACAGCATGGATGCTGCACCCGTGCACTCTCAGCAAAAGGTTGCCTGCAAAGGATCACACTAGGTATCATTCCCGCATGAAGAGAGGACAGCTCATGAGGACTCAGCCCTGGTTAAAGACCTCCAAGCAGGTGACAGCAGTTGACAGAGAGTCAGTTCTCCTCAGGGACAAGCTGCCTGACAGGTTTGTGCCCAAGAAGTCAGCCCTACATGCCTGTACTATGGGCAACACTAATTGGACTCAATTGCTTATATATGAAGAGGACATGAATTTGAGAGCGGGATGGGGAAGGGCGCTGGAATGGGGACAGAGAAGGGACATGATGGAAATTGTGCTCATGATTGAAGTTCTGGAAAAGAAGACATGAGCCTCATACAATGGCTGGCAAGGGGGTGCTGGCTTTGGTGGGAAGATCCATTTGCTTACTCACGGGCCTTTTCCTGGACTGCCTGCACACTTCAAAGGCATGCAGCTTCTCCCACTGTGAATGAATCCCAGAGAGAAGCAAATACAGCCTTATGCTTCCATAGGCCTAGCCTCAAAGGTTGCACACTTCATTTTTACAATATTCTACTGGAGGTATGGATCAGCCATGGTTTGGTACAGGAGGAGAAGACACAAGGATATTAACAACAGGGTATGAGGACTGTGGGGGAGGGGCATCATGCAGCTACAAGAATATTAATAAAATTTAAAAAAAACATTTCATGTACACTAATGAACATTCTTCTTTACTATTATTATTCACTTTACATCCTGGTCATAGCCCCATCCCTCCTCATGTCCCAGGATCACCCTCTTTCCCTTCCCCTCATCCTCCCCCCTCTATTCCTCAGAAAAGGGGAGCCTCCATTCCCATCCACCCCAGACCATCATGACTGAGTGTGTCCTCTTCCCCTGCGGCCTAACAAGGCAGTCCCACCAGGGAGAAGTAATTGGAAAGCTGGCAAGAGAGTCCATGTCAGAGAGAGACCCTACTCCCCTTACTACAGGACCCACATGAAGCCTGGGCTGCCCACTGGCTACATCTATGTAGGGGACCTAGGTCCAGTCCACGCATGGTCCTTGGTTGGTGCTTCAGTCTCAGTGGGCCCTCTAGGCTCTGCTCAGTTGGCTCTACTGGTCTTCTTGTAGAGCTTCTAGTCACCTCCAGGTCCTTTTCTCCTTACCCCCACTTGTCCACAAGGCTTCCTATGCATTGCCCAATGTTTGTTCTGAGTTCTCAACATCTGTTTCAAGGTGCTGCTGGGTAGAGCCTCTCAGAGGACAGGTACTAGAAAAGATCATCTTGAGTGAGGTAACCCAGACCCCGAAAGACACAGATGGTATGTACTCACTTATAAGTGGATGTCAATCATTCGTTACAGGATAAACATACTATAATGCACAGAACAAAAGAAGGTAAGTAACAAGGAGGATGCTTAAATCTCACGTGGAAGGAGAAATGAAACTGACAGAGGTAGTGGTTGAAGAGAAGGAACAAGGTAGGAGAGGAACCACAGAGAGAAATGAGGGTGGAGATCAGACCTGGGGAGAGTGGAGGTAGGAGAACAAAAGGTCTGTAAAGAAAAGAGAAACTGTATGTGGGGTCATCTCTGTGACATACTGGAGACCTAAGTGAGGGTAGGCTCCTGTGAGGCTATGGGAGGGACTCCAGCAGAGACTCCTAGTAGCAGGGGCCATAGAGACTAAAAAGGACACCCTCTAACTAAACAAGACACCTAGTGGAGAGAGGGGGACACCAACCCACCCACAAAAACTTTGAGTTAAAAATTACCCTGCCTACAAGATATGCAGGGATAAAGATAGAGCAGAGATTGAGGGAATTTCCAACGAATGCCTGGCCCCAACCCAAGACTTACCCCATGGGAGAAAGCCAACCCCTGACACTATTAATGGTACTCTGCTATGCTTGCAGACAGGAGACTAATGAACATTCTTAAGTTCAAGGGCACATAGCTCCCAGCTGTTGAGTAAGTGTGCCACCAAGGATAGTGCACATACTATTAACTTTCTATGACTAAGAACTAGGAGCAACAAAATACACACTATAATACACAGTATTCCACAGGAATATGAAAATGTGCTTCACAGTAATCAACCCAGGCTGAAGAAAACAACATCCCCAAACTGATCTATTTTAGTGTGTAATATAACACAGCTAATTAACCAAGTCTTTAAAAAATAAACAGGAAAGATTATAAAACCAATAAAACCTTTGCATCTCCCAGGGAGAAAGAGATGCTCTAGAGGAGACACTAGATGTCATGCAGGTGAGCTGTGTGTTGCGAGGTAAGTGTGTTAAATACAAATTGAATCCCGAACAGCAGCCCTTAGAATAAGATGCCACATGTTGCTCAAGTGTGGACATCAAATGTGCACTCACTGTGAAAGCTAATTCTGGCCTCCCGACTATTTTGCATAAAAGCACTCATCCACGGACCATTAGATAAGCTTACTGTAAATAAGGTTTGCCTGCCTTACTTATAAGTGAAAACTAAGTAATTTCTCCCACATAAATATACCAAAATAAATACTTTTACAACACAGTTCAGTGAAGCATTCCCACAAGGTTTCAAAAACCATAAATAAAATGAAACCTCAGTATTAGGCACTTTATGTACCATTTCACGCTTCCTGACAGGTATCCTTTATGTTTAGTTAAAAGCAAGCTAAAGGTGAATTTTAAGGCTTTTTTTTTCTCCTTGCCTCCTTGTCAGAAAAAAGAAAATAGGAAATGACTAAAAACTACAATTCACAGAGGTTATTCTCCTACTGCAGACTCTATATTACATTTTAAATAAAAAAAATTTAATCACAAGGATTTAATATCTAGTTTCCCTTTAATTTTTGGAAAAAAATTTAAACAGAAAATAAAACCTTTGTGCAGCTTGAACTTTCATGGTAAATAACTCTGTGTTAATAAAAAGCAAATCAATAATTTTGTTAAATTTTAATAATCCTACAAACCTACAAATAAAACCATCAACAATCTGAGCTGAGATGACAGTTAACTGTGTTGCTATGACAACCTGGTAGAACAGAACACATACTGACTTGCAGCTAAGTGAAGATATGAATAGAGTGACATTTACCCATACAAGAAAAGTTTGCAGCTTTCCTTCAAAAGGAATCAATTTCTCAACAAACAGATTGGCACTAAGTGTATAGCACTTTTAATTACAGATCCTTAAACCATCCTATAAAATTCTAATACACTATCGGAAAATAAATGTCATTTCAGGGTCACTTTTACTGAATTTTGAACCTAAAGGGAGAAAATCACTTCAGGAAATAATGAAGTTATGAATGGCTTCTCTGTGACAACCCGTCCAGCAGCCTCTCCTCTTGTCAGCGTATCCTGGGAGGACAACATCCCGAGAAAGTTCACGGCACTTCACCTGGACTGTATACTCACACTGCAGCATCATCTAGACTGTGTACTCACACTGTAGCATCACCTGGACTGTGTACTCACACTGCAGCATCACCTGAACTGTGTACTCACACTGCAGCATCACCTGGACTGTGTACTCACACTGCAGCATCACCTGGACTGTGTACTCACACTGCAGCATCACCTGAACTGTGTACTCACACTGCAGCATCATCTGGACTGGTACTCACACTGCAGCATCACCTGGACTGTGTACTCACACTGCAGCATCACCTGGACTGTGTACTCACACTGCAGCATCACCTGGACTGGTACTTGCACTGTAGCATCACCTGGACTGTGTACTCACACTACAGCATCACCTGAACTGTGTACTCACACTGTAGCATCACCTGGACTGTGTACTCACACTGCAGCATCACCTGGACTGGTACTCACACTGTAGCATCACCTGGACTGTGTACTCACACTGCAGCATCACCTGGACTGGTACTTGCACTGTAGCATCACCTGGACTGTGTACTCACACTACAGCATCACCTGAACTGTGTACTCACACTGTAGCATCACCTGGACTGTGTACTCACACTACAGCATCACCTGAACTGTGTACTCACACTGTAGCATCACCTGGACTGTGTACTCACACTGCAGCATCACCTGGACTGGTACTCACACTGCAGCATCACCTGGACTGTGTACTCACACTGCACCATTCTCCACATTAAAAATCCTTGGATCAGAAAAAAATTGTCTAGCTAATGGATTCTACATTTTTATCCTAGTTTAATTTCATCAATCTTTGTTTCACACATTAATACATTTTATACAGTGCACCACTATTATGGCCCAAATAAAGACTTGAATTTCACTTACAGGGAAAAAGGAATGTTAGCTGGGCTTGGTGATATGGACCTATAATCCTAGCTACTCAGGAACTGAGGCAGGGGTATCATAAATTTGAGGCCAACCTGGACTACACTTGAGTTCAAGGCCAGCACAGCAGGACCCTCCCAAAATAATGTTAAAAATGGACAGAGACTTAGCTCAGTGGTACAGTGCACGGCTGGAATACACAAGTCCTCGGGTCAGTCCTCAGGGTTATGTGGACCAAATGGCAGCATTACATTTTCTATTCCCACTACTTATTCAAAAACTAAAGTATTTATTTCTGGATACCACCTTTTTTATTAAATTCAATTTTAACTTTAGAAATCAAACTTGACATTAGATATACTTAAGAAGAGAGATGAGGTAATCACAGGAAGCCCAGATTAAGCTTGTAAAAGCACCTCCAGGTAAACACTACTGAGCAGCCATAACTGCTCTGTGCGATGGCCTGCCCAGCACAGCTTCCCTTACAGGACACCTCAGCTGAACCATCAAGAAATTTAATCAGATGAATGGTTCAACCTGGTTTCCTGTCATCAGCTACATCTGACTAGGGGCAAATCCTTTTAATAAATATCCAATGTTTTAAAGCTGGATACAATAGGGAGACACTAACATCCTCAAAAAATTCCTCACTGTTAAAAGAAAAAAACAAAAACAAAACAAAACCCTGCTCTCACGTAGCTTGAGTTTCCACAGTAAAAACCAAGTGTTAATAAAAAGCAAATCAATACTCAACCATGGGTATGAAAGTCTAAAATAAAGGTTTGCTTCCTCTAGGACATTCTGTCTAGAACTCTAATTACCTTGAGGAAAACCAAAATACTCAAAACTGTACTCATTCTTACAAGTTCAATATAAAAAAGTAACTTTTTATATGGAAATCCAATATCAGGACATTTGAATTTCAGAATATTTGCATTTTAAATTTTCTCTCATTACCAATAATTCACTTCATATAAGATCCATGATATGTGCTGATATTTCTGAGCAATTAAAATTTGTTAGAGAAAATGAAGAATATACACAAATAAGGAAAATATTAAGGGTATTATTGAAATGAATGTTAATCAAAACACAATTTGAAAGTCAAAACCATAAAAAAAATATTTTACGGAACAGATCTTAGCACTTCCACAGAGTATTATAAACAATGGCAGCCGAAACAAATGAAAATTGCATAATTATTTCACATTCACATTTACTTGAAACTATGTTATCTCTAACTGGGTACACACAACACAGGATTCCTTCAGATTTAGTACTTAAATCATGTACCAGCCTTTGGAAAGGGCACCGTGGACTCATGGTGAGGAAAGGGATGTGCGAGAAGACACTGCAGGTAAAGCTCAAAGTCAGCCAAGGGCTAAGGCCTTCAGCTGGCTTTCTAATGCCCCTCCCCAAAATATGCAAAATAAATGTGATCTCCTTAAAGGACACCTTGTGCTGTTGACTGCTGTGCACTATGTTTGTATTTTAGAAGCAACATTTTATTTATGGAAAACAATGAGCATCTCATAAGAAAGCTGACCTCACAGTTCCTTCTACGGTATCAAAATCAAGCCAGGAAACTACATAATGAAGCTGAAGGAGTAATTTCTGATTTCCATTAGAAATACAAGGAATTACAGCTGCCTCAGTGACCACACTTCTCAGGAAAGTGACATGAAGACAACAGACTCCGCCTATAAGGTAAGAACTGTGCTCAGAGCTCCCAGAATGCTTTTCTATCATGCTGCCAGCAGATAAGCAATTACATTCGGATATGAACGCAAACGATGTTACAGTTTCATCTTTTAAGCAATATTGCTGATATGAAAAGAATTTCGTAAAAACCACTGAAACTTGGGATTGATAAACTAACATGGATGGCTCGGGTCTGCTCTTTCGAACGTACAGAAAAGTCACCATGGCTCTTCATATCTACACATTATTTTTAAACGCATAAAACATGCGTGGGCACCTGACTTTCAATCAGCTGGTTTCTGCTCCCCAGTAAGGACCTGGTGTCACTGTGGCCAAAACTTGGGCATGTGGAGAGAAGCTACCACTGCTAGCTTCCAGTGACAGGTCAGGGTGGGTGTGAGATACCCTACAATGTACAAAAGGGTCCCAGAAAACAAAATCGCTCAATTCAAAAAACCCACGGTGCCAAAAATCAGACACCAGCTTAGTAAGTGTCCCCTGATTAAATACCCTGTAAACATTAATGTCATTTCCAGGAAGCGGTCTTCTGATGCTTGTCAAATGAAAAACATCACAAAACACTCTCCACAATGCCAATTTGTCTCCAGAAATGTATGTGTATTTTCTGGGGGCAAAACTACAGAATACACACCAAATAGTAAGCTCCTTCGAGCTTCCTGGTCTTCATCTGTGGGACGCTTGCCTTGTGTCATGTCAAAGGGGAAAAGGATCACTGCTCTGACATCTGCCCACTCTAAAACAAATGTGCACTGCATTTCTTATCAAATAAATTCAATATTATGCTATTTTTAGAAAAATAAAAATGCCACGGTTCAACAGTGTTCCAACCACATCGACTGAACTGAAGTCTTCGTGTATTGGAGCCTCTCTCCTCACCCAAGTCCTCTAAGTGGGAACAGGAGGAAAAGTTGAACCTGTAATAATTGAGGAGCACTGCTTAAGATGCACAAGTCAGGCAGTCTTCATAAACCCTGCTCTCTCCTTTGCCCTGGAGTATCAGAATTTCATGCTCAATTCAAGGAGAAAAAAAAAAAAATAAGGTGAAGGTTCCCGTGCCCTAAGCCACATACCATAAACAGGATCAACTCTCATCATTTATTTTATATTGGGAAGGCGATAAGAATATATAGAAGAAGAGGAAAATGAGAAAAGCAAATAAGCTTTTCATTTCCTCCCAGCCATATGGAATAACTTCCCCAATCTTCGAGAGATGCCATTCAGGTGAACAATTTCCGCCACTAAAGCCGACATCACTCTCTTTTCCTTTCTTCCCAATATCCTCTAGTGATCACGAGATCCTGAGAAGTGGGGTTCGCGCCTTTCCACTGTTCTGAACTTCACCTAACAAAACTGTGGGCACCCAAATAAAGACCAGTGAAAATAAACGTGGGCAGTAACAGCAGACTGGAGTTCAGAAAGTAGCTGCAGGGTCCTGGAAACCCTAGAGCGTGTGTCACTCTAGGCACAGAGGGGACCAAGGAGGTGCCAAGAAGAGGAAAGGCAGCGCAAACTAGAACTTTAAACAAATTTATAGAAATGACGCTCCCCTTCCTATAGCAGAGACAGAAATCAAAGGCCATGCAAGTTCAATTTGGAAAAAAACTTATGTTTAAAATATATAGTCTTTTTCCCAAAAGAAGAACAAGTGCCAAGGCCTTGAAATGACTTTTAGCAGAGACCTGGACTTCTCAGGCATGCATACCTGCACCTTCCTTCTCTAAAGGTAAGCAAGCATGTGGCAGCCAGCCCCACAGAAACCTTACAACGCAATCACCTGTACACCCAGGCACAACAACAACAACATTACAATGAAGCCTTCTCTCTCTTTGGAGCCTCTTCCTCCTCCCGTCTCTGTATCTGAGAGTAAAGCAGCCTCTAAGGTTTCTATGATGCCTGCAGCTGCTTTCCTTCCTAGTCTCTAATTCAAAGTGTGGAGATCTAGCTGGGAGAGCTGACTCCAGGGGTGCCCACCTTCCCCCCAAGGATTCAGAAAAGTCATGGGCCCCAGTCCTGTAAATGAAACAATTTTTCAAGGAAGTATTCAAATAATAGGGAAATTCAGGAGCTGCAATTAACAATATGAAACTAAAGAAAATGTAAAACTACTTTCACTGCTGTTGTTTAGACCGGGAGCTGGAAAGAAAAGCAGAGGTTGGAGAGACAGTGAGAGCTGTCCAACAACCTGCTCAAATCCACAACCAAGCATCTGACCCTAAGGTGACATCTCCTCTGCTGGCTGTACCACACACAATCCGTATATGCTGGGCAAGTGCCTTAAAACCTGAGTCACCTCACTTTTAAAGGGCTGATAAATGAGTGCTTAGGACATTTTGTAAACATTAAATGTAAAAACTATACACAAAGTATACCTGGTAATACCCAGTGAATGTCAGTTTTTAAAAGTATTATCATTAACATGGGCAGTACCCCAAGTTCACACTGCAGAACTCATGTACTCTCTTGGAATCTACCAATCCTAGTATACTGCCAGGACATAACAGTCAATGAACATAAAGGCTTGGAATCTAATTACTTCTTTGCTCTAGACTACTTATAACAATGACACATTGCCTTTGACTCCACCTCAGCATGCAGTTCTGTGACAGAGCACTTCTCTAGCATGCTCCTGTCCTGGGGTTTGACCCTGAGCATCAACGACAAAACACAAAGGTTTCCAAACATAGTTAAGTGTAAGCCTGCCTGCCCAGTGGGCAAAGGAGAGGAGACACTACTGTGCCCTACGATTAACCACGAGCCTCTCCCAGAGGCCAGCACAAAGCCAGACTGCCCAGTCCCTTGGTCCTGAAAATGATGACAACAGCCTAAGACATCAAGCTCTCTCAGGGGCTGTCCCGCTCCAATCTCTCTCTGGTTCTGGACAGGGAGAGCAACTTAGTCCACTGAGGTTGCTGAAGAAGTCGGTCACATTCCGAAAGAGTGTGAGAGGACAGGTGAGTGGGAACCTCTATTTTCATAAACAAATATCAGCCTGGGATGAAAAGAACCTTAGAGTCTGCAGAAAGGGAGCCTTCAAGCCTCTACAAGGCAGATTTTGACCCCAACTGTCAAGTGAGATGATTCACTAAACAACAGTTGAGAAGAGTCATCAGAAAGGCACATGTATCTTTACAATAGCGCCCATGACATTCCAGGATAACCAGTTTAAATACCACGGGTTTCCACAATGCTTTCCTTTGCCTGGACGTAGTTTGCTCCCCAAAATATAAAATAAGCCACGTGGAAGAACTATGAGGATAAGGTCATCCAATCAAATTAGTTAATGCAATAGTTTCCTATCACTACTGTACAGTATGATCACAAATATTGCTCCTTAAAACAATGCACATCTGGCTTCCAATTCTGTAGTAGGAAGTTCACAGCAAATAACCCTGGGCAGAGGCTTCTAGAGGAAAAAGAGAAAAATCCTTTCCTTTCCTTTCCTTTCCTTTCCTTTCCTTTCCTTTCCTTTCCTCTCCTTTCCTCTCCTCCCCCCTTCCTCTTCCTCTCCCTTCCTTTCCTCTCCTCTCTTTTCCTTTGCTCTCCTTTCCCAGGTTCTGAAAGCTGCTCAAGCTCCCTGGCTTCAAAGGCAGGCAGACTCCTTCACATACACACTATGCCACACCACACCACACAATACCATATTAGACACACCACATGCCACACCATACCACACAGTGACACAACACATCATGCCACACCACACCACATGCCACACCATCTCCTGGCTCCCTGTTCCCCCTGAAAAGACTTATGATCACCCTGCCCCTGCCCATATGCTCCAAGGAATCTCCATATCTCAAAGCAGCTGACTGGCAAGCTTAACTCCTCCTTATTCTGCAGTACCTCATTTTCACAAGTTCTGGGCAGGGGATAGAAATGTCTCTGGGGAAGCATCCTTCCTGTGACTAGACTAACATTAAAAATCAGAAGGGTGACATTAGCAGGCTATGGAGTTGTATGCCCAGAGCCAAAATTAAAGCTAAACTCTTCTCATTTGCTTCTTATATTATTTTCACTCTGTGGACCCAGTCCAAGAATGAAACGATTCTCAGTCTGAGTCAGGGGCTGGGGCCATCACTGCTTCTGGTTGACACGGGGCCCTCAAGGCACCATCTGTACCTTCTCCAAAAGAAGGACACAAGATGACCATATCAGAAAACCATCCCTAACAAGGAAACATAAACCACCAATGCCTCAGGCTGTTCCACATTCCCCTCCGCCAATGTGGCTTTTTTAACTGAAAATAATTTCTATACAACATACTCTAACAGTTTCCCCTCCACCATCTCCTCCTAGTCCTTTCCACCTCCCCAGCCACAATGTCTTTAACCTCTTATTATTATCTGACATATCCTGTTAAGTATTCTTTTTATTGGCTACCTTTCCAGATCAAAACTAGTGCACTGTAATACCCTAGTATTCAATAAATATTTGAACGATCACTACTTCGATCTTGAATTGTCTGAAATAAATTTTCTTCAAATTCATGAAATTATAAATTCCATTCAAAGGTCTATTATTATATCATATTTATCCTTCTTATCTATAAAGAAGGGCAGAAATACAGAATGAAATCCTTACATCCAGAAAGTTCTACAAGTTTCTAAAGGGATAATACGGATAATATTTGCTTCAAAGGAAATATTTATCTATGCTGAGTGATGTAATAATCAGCAGAGCCAGTTAATATTAATAGCTCCTTAAATAAAAGAGCAGAGTTTTAATCCAGCAGCTACCTAAAAAATGGAACACTGTTATCCCATGCTCTTTGCTCGAGAGCCATCAATCCCAAAACAGGGTAATTACCATTTTAGGTACTAGTTATTAAAAACCTGTTTATTAAAATTAATGTATTTTTAAATCTATTTAATTTTCAATAAATGATTCATAATGTCTGTCTACCAGGTGAGATAAATGGTTCTGTATAGTACATTTTCTAACTTAAAAATAACTACTCCTGATTGCTCATAATGATTGGTTTCCACTTCAACAAAGCTGAAAGGGAACTGTCCATGTGGCAGAAATCTCTAGAAGTTGATTTTTTTTTTAAGATTAATTTCTTACTCGCTATATTATTTTGAATAACTTCAGAGTTCAATTCATTTAAATTTAATGTTTAATATTAAACATTTAATATATTTAACTTATTAATGGCCTCTGAACTGTGAAAAAAACTAAACTACCTTGAAGCCATCATGTTTAGAAAGTGTTTTTTTTTTTTAAACAATAGCAAAACTATACAGACAGAGATGACAGTAATTAGTTACTCTGATACTCCACATCTTGGCCAGGAACTGAGAGATGCTAAAGAGATGCCTGAAACCTTGCATCAACGGAATATACTACTGACAAAATCTGTCAAGACTCAGCCATTCAGTTGTATGTATGAACCATACAATGGAGCCCTCAGTCACACCACGCGGACCCCAGTGTTTCAGCCTATGTATTGTGAGCTTCCCTTTCCTTGTATTCCCTCTTAAAACTGATGTGTTGGTTTTTAACAAACATTTTTAATCCATAAAATTCCACTCCTGTTCCTTGATCAACTAGTATAACTCCCAAATATGTCAACACTACCACCCTTGGCAAAATCTTTTCATTTGGTTTGACTTTTCAAAGTTAATGAAAATCACAGACAACAGAAGATAGAGTTCCTTTCTCAGATACGCATTAAAACAAGAGCCTGCTATGGGTGAGGGCTGCACTTAATATGTGTATGAGGATACACGGATAGGATTGTAGACTGCAGTTAGGAATTACACTGGTTGAAAGAAGCCGTAGTATGTTCTCTTCCAGGGCCCATGGCTTACTTCACTAGACATGGGCAGCTGGCTAGGCTTACTGTACCAGCCATGAAGTCTGTCCTCCTGAACAGGCCTTAAGTCTAATTAGATGGCTGTTGGTAAAGCCCCAAGTTACAACTCCACTGCTGCACCCTTGGGGCTGCCTGGCTCTCTGGTATGTTGCCCATTGCTAAGTGGTCAGCCCCAAACACTTATACATACAAGCAATGCTTTAAAAAAAATGGACTCAGTAGGTTGTATTTATATGCACACATAACAGGAATATATGCAACAGTGGTAATTAAGGAAGTGATCATGAATTTGAGGAATTGAGGGGGACACGGGGAGTTGGAGGAGGAAGAGTGTGTGGAAGTAATATCAATGCAGTACTCAGTGTATAAAATTCTCACAGAAGTTAAGAAAATAAGACCTTGGGATAACCTGGTGTAACACAAGATCACATATAACGTGGAATTTCAGGAAGGGATAGGAATTTCAGGCAACGTATTTGAATACATTGTTGAAAACACTAATATTATTGGCAAAAAAAATTTAAGTTCTGGACCTCTGAATACCGAAATGCAAATATGTAACGCAAATGCCTGTCTTCCAAAGCTCAAGGGTTACAAAATCTGACAGGAATATAGAGGGAAAAGAAGATTCTTCGGCCTCCTCAGTGACACCTTAAAATGCTTTTCCTGGACTGGACAGGATTCCAGGTGCATAAAGAAACCCATGAAAATTTCTCCCACGGCTGGACTGCGGCCTCAAACCTGAGCTTACCTAGCAAACTTGCTTCAGTAAGCAATATCTGGGAGATAAACGCTGCCTCCAGCTTGTGAGGCAGCTTGGGTTTCCAGGGATAGCAAGAGCAGGGCTCCGAGTAAGGGGCTGGAGGGCCTGGGTGCATTCCTGGGGCTGTGGGTTGGGTGGATGGCCTGCTGTGTACGTCAGGTCCCCTGATCACATCATGAGTACTCTGGGACACTTGGAATTTCCACTTTGAGGCTTCCCTTCAGCACTAAACCTCTAAGGAATGCCCCTCCCCCCTTCTTCTCAGAGCCAGCACCATCCAGCACTGCCACCTGTGCTCCTGGCCTCTCTTAGGCACCATCCTGGAGATTCCCTGATGTCTGCTATACCCCTTGTCAACATTCTCCCAAGGACACAGAGGCTGAGAGTCCTGTGAGGTGGAGTCTGCTCTGTCCTTCACTCTCCTTGTACATCTCAGCTCTGGCATCAGCCCGGAGTTGCGTCTTCTGATTTCCTAGCTACTTTGCGGGGTGCGTTATCCCTGCTTTCCGCTTCTCCTGGAGGGCTAGCTCTATACGGTGCCTACTCTCCCTGTTACTCCACTTACTATCCTAGGGGATATCTGAAAAGATTTAGATCTCAGCGGCTTCCAACAGCCTCCTCACCCGTGAACTAAAATCCTAGGACAGGACCGGCTCGCGCGCTGCCTAATTCGGCACCAATGTTCCTGGGCACTCCGGGTTCTCATCCCACGTTTCCGAGCATAACAACAGTAATCTGACCTGTTCTGCCACACACTATCAAAAGTTAACAGATATCACTTCCTATTTATGAGAAAATTCGGAAATGAGGTACCTGGGGTCTCACAGTCCTGAGAATTCCTAGAATGTAATGTTAAGAGCCATGACCAGAAAATACTAAAATACATATGATGTTGTCTGGAGATATATAAACGCACCATTTCACAAGAGAAGCAAAATTCATTTAAAATTTGTAATATATATATCAACCAAATACGAAGAAATTATAGATACAGTCACACTGGTAGAAATTTCTTACAGGTTAGCAAGATACATTTTCACTTGCCTTCCTGAAAGGAAAAATTAAAAGAAAACATGTTGCCTATTAGTGCATCCACACAATTTGTAATCCAATTAATTTGCATTATGCTCAGACTCTTTTTTTTTTTTTTTTTTTTTTTTTTTTTTTGGTTTTTTGAGACAGGCTTTCTCTGTGTAGCCTTGACTGTCCTGGAGTTCAGCCTGTTTCTTATGCAGCATTCTGGAAAGTAATCTTTCAAAGCCGAGACAATTTTAAAAGAACAATTTTATCCTCCTTGAGTTATAAAAAGCATCCTAGTAGTTTCATTTTTATAAAGAAATGAGCTATAATCTTATTAATTCAAGAAATATAGGTAGACAGGTGTAGTGAGCATAGGATATATGACCATTCACGTTCATGAAAAAGGAAACTGAAGAACATCAGGGCTGACTGCGGCTCAGCGGTGAGACTCCTGTCTAGCAACTATGAGGAGCTGGGCAGAATCTTCAGAGCCACAGGAGAAAACGTATATCGTAAAGCTATAATGCAGAAACTGTGAAAACAAGCAGGGACTGGTTTCTAATGTAACCATGTAAAGCTGCAAGTGAAAACATCACTCAAGACAACCGGTAGAGGCCCATGGTGTAGTGGTTAGTGCCTTGGCCTCAGAAGATGAAGGGACGCATGCTTGTGTTTCTCTATTATGTTTAAGCTAATCCACTTAATGCTTTAAAGACAACCAGCATGCTTTACAGCCCTGCTTCTCTACTCTTCCAGCCCCTGACAACGCCAGCCTATGTTGCCAAGCAAGGCTATGCAGCATCAAGGTGAGCGACAAATCTGCAAGCGCTGTCTTACCTCTGATTCATCTGTAGATTCTTCAAGAGACCCAGTTTCCTGCAAGCACACGGGAGAGAAGGGGGTCAGAAGGATAAAAACATTTGCGAGAGAGTCATTGTACTCCACCTGTTTTTCTGGAGTCGTTTGCAACTGCATTTAGAGGGTCCCACATGCTCAACTCTCACTCTGGCAAGCCTGGAAGATGGGCATGGCGGGTGTGGGGGCGGGGGATGAACACGAATGACCTGGCCACATGACATTAACGGAAATCCACCTGCTAAAACCTCACTAACGGCATGGGGGGACAACCACATCCGTGAGCCAGCTTATACTGAAATCTCTTATGTTAACAAGTCAAAAATCACTGTCTTGCTAAAAGTGTGGGAAGGGACAGGGGGAGGGGAGGTGGTCTGGGTTTGTTTGTTGAGACAAGCTCACGTGGATTCTAGGCTGGCCTTGAATACTCCATGTAGCTCACGAGGAATTTGGATTTCTGGTCATCTTCCTCTACATCCTATATGCTGGGATTATAGGCATGTGACACCACGTCTGGTTTTATGTAGTGCTAGGGATTGAACTCAAGGCTCTGCGTGGGCTAGGTAAGCACTCTCCAGCTAAGCCCCAACCTCAACTCTACCACAGTCCTTGTAAAAAGCATCTCCGTCCAGCAGCACTCATCAGACACAATATAAAGCCTTTAATACACGAGGAACTTGAAGACAAACTCCTCCACTTAGCACACTTCCCTCCTTGCTGCACAATGAATCTTGCTGCTTTGGAGGAAACAAAGCAAAAAGGGAAAAAATGGACTCGATCCCGCTAATCTCTCACCTGTCCGCCGAAAGAAAGAATCTGCTGATGCCACGCGTCCTCAAAGAGGTCAGCAAAATGAAGATTTACTTAACGTACTTATAGATATCAATAGCAATAAAAAGTTACAGCTAATATGCTGACACCGAATGTAAGCATTTTACAACCCATGAGATAAACAAAGAGAGCAACAAAAGAAGTGGCCTGGGAACATGTGAGACCTAACATTTTCAAGAAAAAAAGAACATTTTAAAGGAAGTCAGATGTACCTTACACTAAATTCAAGACAGGTATCAGCATAAATGTAAATCTGATGCTCAAAAACAGCTTTATTTTATATGTCAAAAAACAATAAAAGCTTGGAAAAAAGGTAATTTTAGAGAAAGCTTAAGTCTTAAGGAAAAATATTGTCCTTGTCCCTGAAGACTGTGGGAAAAATGGAGATGTTACTGGCAATTAAGACTTTTACTGTACATGTGTCATTAATGGGGTGAACCATAAAATCTGTTCTGTGTGCTTGCAGTTTGTTCTATTTAATGTGACTCAGAACCTTAGAACTCTTATTAGTTTGAAGCTGCAATCTTCCAAAACAACTGTTTGTTCTTACATCTGCAAGGCACGCGTGCACGCACATGCACACACACACACACACACACACACACACACACACACACACGTGCGCACGCACTCTCTCCAGCTTTCCTAACATTTGAGCGCTAGTTGTCTGGTTAGTGGCACGCATCTAACCTACCCTTACCACTGTTTCTCCTCTGCACTAGCCAGCCACTTCCTGGTTTGGGTCCTCTTACCATCTTCACCTGTTTCTCCTACACATTCTACTTTTAAAATTAAGTCACTATTCTAGCAGAATATAGAGGCCAGAAATGATCCAAGTAAGCAGCACTAATTTCCCATGGGGTCCTGAGAAAAACAATGGAAAAGGGCTTGTCATTTATAATGAGGCTGAAAGAACTAGGTCTCCACGTGTAAAAGAATGGAAGCCACTCAAAATGGACAAAATACCCGGAGTTAAGTATAAAATCCTGAAGCTCCATATAGAAATCATACTTGACATTAGCTTTTGCATTGATATCTTGGATAAAAAAACAAACAATCAACAACAACAACAACAAAAACCTAAGGCTATAGATGTAAAAATAAATGAAAGAAAACCCCTTAAACTAAAACCACCTGCATAGCAAACCAAATACCATACAAAGGCAATATCTGGCAGCTATATATCTCACAAAGGTCTAACCTCCCAAGCTTGCAAAGACTTCACATGACTCAACAGCCACAACACCTATAACCTAATTAAAAGCAGGTCCTAAATAGACACCTCTACAAAGAAGGCATTAAAACTGGACAATATGCAGATGAAAAAGTGCTCTACCAGACAGGCGGGGATGAGGGAAGCTGGGAAGGTTCCGATGCACTATCTCCTCTTATGTGCGACAGTAAAAAGGGAAATGACAAATATGAGAACATGACAGAGCAGTGGTTACTAAACACAGGGATGGATGGCAATGGGTTAATACAGGTCACAGGACACAAGGCAGCAGATACATAGGAATGAAGGTTCTAAAGAGCTCAGGTACAAAACAAAGGCCATAGCTGCTAGGGTGTATTCGATGAATTGTAAGGATTTTTTGCCAAAGAGCAGATTACATTACAGTATGGACAATTCTAAGAAAGGATAAGGAGCCTCATGTTTCACTATGGCAGCCAATTTACTTATACATATATGCACCTCATAATGCCATACTGTACACTTTAAACATAGTCTGACTTCATTCCCATCAACTATCATAGGCCACTCACAACATTAAAGGTTTTGCCTTCTGGATGTCTACAAGAAGTTGATCATCTCTAACCTCTTAGGTCAAAATAATGAGGTACAGAGGTTGAATTTAATGGTTTCTAAAATGTCTCTGATCACTGAGACTCCTTGAATATTAAGCACCACCAGCAAAGCAAGGCCATGCACAAAAACTTGTGTCTAGAATCCAATTCCCCAGATCTGGAGTGCTAAAAACATACCCCATAGCTAGAATGCGAAAAAAATATTTGGCTACTCTTCCAGAAAATTAAATTAAACCTACGAACAGTGTTTAATATATAATCGACTCAAATATTCATGTGTGTAAATAGGAGCGTACCTCATTAAAACACCATAAATCATTGACCAACAGATCTGGTCCAGAACCTCAAATTTCAATTTCACATTTGCTCCACACCAGAAAGAATGCAGTTCCAGAACTCAAGGCCTCAAGGCTTGCAGATCTCAGGGATAACCGGGCTGTGCAGAATTTCCAGCAGCTGACACGAGCAGAAGAATGTGCTTCAGGACTCTGCAGAACCTTCCATCAGCATTAGCACCCACAACCTCAACACAGATAGGGCCTCGACACGTCTACACTGCTGTACACATGAAGAAAGCAATGCACATCAAGTGGAGCCCAGTAGTTTCTTAGCTTCATTCTCTGACCAACACGTCTATTTAACGTCCAAGAGACAAAGTAAACAAAAAGGCGTAGAAATGAAAACACAAGGAACATGGCTGAACCTCAACAGTTAACCCTCAAGAAATCTCAAATTGGAATCGTGAAGACGACGTCAGCTAAGACTGTGCTGTTCTCTGTGTAATGAAAGTCAACCTCACCGATACTGCGTGGCTGTACGGATATACGAGAGAAGGAAAGCAGAGCTTTTAGAGCAATGTGAGAATGGGGAGTTAGTAGTAGGTAAGATTTCGGGGTGTAAAAAGCTCCAGAGAGGATGGTTAGGGATGGCGGCACAGACACCTCAACATACTGAATCATACACTTCCAAAGGACACAACTGATGAGCTTCATGTCCAACCAAAAACTCTGCTGTTTGGGGGCTGCAGCAAAGATGATGAGCTCAAAGATGTCCATTGGCACAAGTGGATGAGCCACACAAAGTCGAGGCAGCAAGCTTAACAATAATAAAGTCAGTACTTAACCTTCCTTTTCCAAACCAATCCCTCAAACTCAAATCATCTACCTACAGCCTCACCAGCGTAAGGACTTGTGCTGGCCCTGAGACAGAGACTCATCAGATGCCACTTACATTTTCTCCCAAAATCGCAGGTCAGACTGATCACTGCCAACCTCAGTGAGCCAGCGGTGGCCTCCCAGCCGGCCACTAGAGCAGATCTGACCCCAGTAAGGCAGGCAAAGGAAGTGACATCCAGTCTGACCCCAGGAGACACATCTAGCCTTTCTCTCCACTCTGTCCACAAACCTGTATCCCTCCAGCTACACTAAGCTAACCCTGAGCATGGCATGCTCACATCTCCATGCTAGAAACTGCTAAATGACAGCGAGCACCTGAGTGTGACATACAGATGCGTTATTTAACTTAGATGTTTTTCAGAAACATCTCCATAAAAGTCTGTATTTCCAACTTCATAAAAGTCACATTACATCTACATAGTATCAGGATTTCTGCCTAATTTCAGTTGGAACTGAGCAGAAATGCCAGGATGGAAGGCACTATACCCCTCAACACCACTTCCAACCTTCCAACCTCTCCTAGGTCATGGGCATCTGCCTTTTGATTTATGATCCCCAGTGAGATTTTCCTTAGCGTATTCCCTCCACTTAGCCCTGGCTCAACTCCACAGGGATCCACAGGGTTCTGCCAGCCTTGAGTGGTCTCTCTGGTGGCAATGGGACTCAATGGGGAAAACCTTCACAGTGGTGGGCTCCCGCTTCTACATGAGTCTCACGGTCATGACCCTAAATCCACGGTACCAACCTCAGATTTAAATCCGAAAAGCACTGGCTATTTTCAAACGTTCACTTTCCTTTACAGCCCAACCTTGGTTGCCCCAGCCAAGCCTGGATCAGGATGATTAATCTTTGTCTTGTTCATAAGCTAACTATTTCACTTTAACCACTTTAATGGATTTATGTCATACCAACAAGACTTAGAGAATAAATTTACATGCAAAAAAAAAAAAAAGATGCACTGAAGGATCATGAAACCTGATCTTTCATTGACTGCATGGAGATAATCACCAGCACAGACTACGCCATCTGTGAAACCGGGGTAAGGACGGGCTCCCCTAACGCATAAGATGCTGTCGAGGAAACCAAAAACAAGACTCTCATCCAGCCAAGGAACCATGGCTAATTTTGTGGCAGACTTGGGGAGGGGGGTGAAACTGTGTGAAGGCTAAGAGGAAGAAATGGGGACAATTTGATCCACATTACACCTGAACTAGGAACATCTCAACATTTTAAATATGATACAGTGACTTCACACAAATTCTATTGAACAGAATTCTCAATGTGACAATTATAAGTGTTCTCCTGCTATTAAATTCATTTCAACACTTGGGGTTTGGAAACGACTAGCTCCTGGGGAGATATAGACATGAGTAAGCTATAGTCCACATTCTGAGGACTCAGCAATCCGCAGGAGACAAATACACCACCAACCAGACTTCAAGCAGAGTGTTATTCATGAGAGGTCGGGACAAACACTGTTGGGCATCTGTGACTATGAAAGCCACCTATAAATCGTTCCAGAACTAGCAAAACTGCTGGTTACAAGAATTCCAGGCAGAATTGAGGCTATTAGCTTTCTGTGAACTATAAAACACAAATGTTACTTTTACAAAGTACTTTTTCTATTTTCAGCAAAACCAAGGCTTTCAATGTGACTTAAGGACATCTGTTTATCCCTACTCAAACAATGATTTTAGCTTTAAACTGTGAATTTTTTTATAGAATGTTAACTCAGTGCAGATGTCACGATTTTGGCTATTTGTAAAATTAAAGAAGAGACCATCATCAAAGAACACAACACACAGGGAAGATAGGCTGATGGGCTTAATTTTGTGCTATTCATCTTGGAAGGATTTTTGCATTCACTGGATGGGATACGAAAAAAAATGCTTTGCCTCCCTCTGTGATTTGTCACGGTAGCACATTTAACACATGCCACCTCCTAAAGTACTCAGGAAGGAAAAAAGATGTCATGATTTCCAGAAATACCAAAGTGGCAAAATATTATCAGCATCAATCCATAAAATAAGAAACCCCTATTTGTGTTTAATCTTCAGAGAACTAATAACATTAATACAATAATTTATTTAATTTTTAAAATAGTAATTTTCATGACTTCATAAAACAATTGATGAATGTTTTTTCTTTCTGCAACAGACAATAGACTACTGGCCTTTTTTTAAGACTACGCTAATATGAATGGGGAAGAAATTCTCTTCTAAATTGTACATCAGCTATGAAAACACCACAGGGATAATAAGAGCTAAATTAAGATGATAAGGGTTATTTCCACTTCATAAGGGGGTGGCTGGACAAGGCCCTACTGGGCAATTACCATCTGGACACTGTTTTACCACAGTTTGGGAAGCATTTACCTCACAGAATTCTTTGGCAAGGACCAAATGCCACATGAAAGGGTCTTAAACTTAAAAGCATTGTACAAAAGTCAAACATGTTATCATCTACCTGGTTTCCTACTTTTTAACATCAGACCACCTTGACACACTCCTCTCCTGCCTAAGTTGGAATATAACGGCTACCTCATGTTTCTATCACACTGGGTCTAATTAAGAGTTTAATGAACTTGGACTTTTAGTTTTCTACAAAACCACAGCTGTATTTCAACAAGACATAGAAATCCTCAATGTAAAAAGCCAGCTGGAAAGACGTAGTGCAAGGCCTGCCCCGTGATGGCACACTCTTTTTGCCCTTGGACCTGCAGTACAAAAGATAGTTTGCACAAATGGTAGTAAGAGGCTCTTGTTAACACAATGACCGAACCCAAATTCTTCCTTAACTTTTGGCATACTCAAAATAAAGCAAGGATGTGAATGGTTAAAAGTCCACTACAGCCCAGGCACAACGGTGCACACCTGTAATCCCAGCACTCAGGGAGGTACAGGCAGGCAGAGCTCTGTGAGTTCGAGGCCAGCCTATGTGGCCTAGCCTGTCTCGGTAAAGCAAAAAACCAAACAAACAAAATCACTACTTAAACAGCTCATCACCATATCACTTAAGGGACATCACAGCAACTGGCAGGCAGGCCATTTAAAGTTTGAAGTGACAGAAACTGAAACTTAAGGGGGTGGGGGGGGGGGGGAGGGGTCTCTTCCAAGTTCTAGCCTTAGCCTTAGTCTTCTATTTTGTTAGTTTCGGCTAATTTTGTCCTTTGCCCTAATGTGTAGCTATCAGAATGGCCGTGTGAAAACAAGGCAAGAATTTCTACCCAACAACTTAGTGCCACTTTTCAGCTGTAGGCTGGACGTTGCCACCAAAGTCTGGCCAGCAACAGGAATAATCTCTTAAGCCTTGCATAGCAGTTCACTCTTGACTGGCCATCTTCTAAAACATGCCACTTAACACAAACCAGAAGGGCTGAGCCTAGGCAAGGCCAGCTTGGACGGAGGGGGGTGTGCACGGCGCTATCGCCGCGGGGACGGACCGTCCCAACTCGTCCGGCCAGGACTCACTCGTTCCGGGCCCACTGCGTCCCAGGACCCCTCGCTCAGGTCTCCATGGCCCGGCTGCCCCAACTAGTTCTGCCAGCATTTACCTGATCCTCTGCTTCCGCCATAGCGCAGCCTGAGAGTCACATGACATACCCGGAACTAAGAGAAAACAGCTCGTGGGCCACAGCCTACTGGGAAATGTAGTTTTTTCCCACACTAGTCCCATTCCTTAGCCGGCTCTCATTTTTGCTAAAAAGACTCTTGTTTAAGAGACCCCAGTATATCTACAGTTGATGTTAGATTTTATTTTGTTGTGGTTCTGCGTTCTGTTGCTATTGTGGTATCTATTAAGCATTTTTTAGTCTAGGGTCTGGCTTACAATAATAAAATTATGAATTATGTCATTTAGTCCTCTCAATCCTTTTTATCTCCGTTAACAGTGAGAGCTTAGTACCTCAGAGATCGCACTAAACTTACAACTGAAGCTTAGAATCCATCCCTGTCCGACGCCCAAGACTAATATCAAATGTCTTCAGTCTAATGCTGTTGGTGTGCCTGCCTACATCCTTTTTATTTTTTTTTTATTTTATTTTTTTACACATTTTTATTGAAAATTAAAAATAATTCCTATTACATCTCATTTTCTATCCCATCCCATGCATCCTCCCATTCCTCCCTCCCTCCCACTTTCACCCCAATCCCCCTTCCCTATGACTGTGGCTGTGGGGGACCTCCTCCCCCTGAATATGGTGCTAGGGTATCAAGTCTTTTCTTGGTAGTCCTCTATCCTTCTTCCGAGTGCCATTGGGCCTCCCCCACAAAGGGACATGGCCAAATATGGGGCACCAGAGATCCTGTGAAAGTCAGTCCCCAGTCTCCACTTAGCTGTGGAGAATGTTCTGTCCCTTGGCTAGATCTGGGTAGGGGTTTGATGATGACTGCCTACATCCTTTTTAAATGGATAGTAACTATAAAAGATTGTTTGCAGTGGAAAGTCAGAAAATAATGTATATTCTGACAAAGATTTAGTACTTTAAGTTGACATCTTTCTTGTTAATTTAAATTTTATTTTTATTTTTATTTGTAAAGATACTTTGTCTGCATGTATGTCTGTGCACACTTGTGAACTTCATGTCCTCAGAAGGCAGAGGAGCATATCAGAGCCCCAGGAATTAGAGATACAGATATTTGAGAGCTGCCATATAGGTTTTGAGAATCAAACTTTGGCCCCCTGGGAGAGAAGTAATAGCAATTGACATATAATTATTTAAATTTTTAAAATCTCAACTGTTTAATCATTTGCTAAATTTACATTGAGTATCTTCAAGATAAAATATGTTTGTCATTTGTAAGATACGGAAATCATTATTTCAAAAACTTGGCCATACCCTGTGCATCTGGACAAAAATCTTTCCTATTCCTCAGGAATCCACTCACCTTGCCCAGTGATAGCCATAGTCTGTTTACAGCGCCTTCAGTAGCTGGCAAGTCACAGAGGATATAGCACAGAGGCCACATGTGGTGGATGTCTCGGTGTTCTTTTTGTTCCCAGGGGCACACACTGACTCTAACCTCGTAGGAAGCCACAAGCTCAGTACGATGCATTTTCCTTAGTCTCTAGAAGTTACTTCCACAACTCTTATTCCTCAGACACCAGGAGCCATGATGATGTCATCTTTCAGACCCTTGACTTCTCCCAAATGCCTAAACATCCTCCCATCCTTGCTGGGGTCTGTCCTCCAGTCTGTTCATCATGTAGCTAATTTGGACACCCACAGGCAAGCAAGCACCCAAGGTCATTTCTAACTTAGAGTTTCTTATATGTATTATTAAGCAGCCCAGGCCCAAACAACACTCATGATGGACTTGAAGCCACAGAAAGACATTGTTGCCAGAAATTTCTCCTTAGCAGGAGCCTACGCAATCTATCTCCTTCCTTCTAAGGTTACAATGACAAACCAAAGCTCACCTGGGAAACCAATGAGTTTATAGAGCATTCTTACAGGGTGTGGGTGAGGGACTACTGTTGGAATCACATGTGGCCCCAAATCACGCACACTGAAAAGTTTTCACCCTGAATGGATGAAGGCTTACCCACAGCAATAGATGGAGGCTTCTCCTCCCCCTGCCGCAGCCTATGTATAACCTCTCCCAGAAAATACAAAGTCACATGCAATTGGGACAGACTGACATAATACAGGCTGGGAGAGGTGGCTAGGTGCTCAGGTGAGGGTCCAAGGATGCTCCCTACCTCCTTCTATGAAGACAAATCAACAATCACCAAGCCCAGCAGTGATGATCTCTTACAGGTAGCTATAGACGTCCTTTGAAGATAGATATTGTTTGAATCAGAGGCCAGTGCTATGTGACAAGTCTCTACACAGCAGACACAGAGGAACCCGAAGTTTAGTTTGCACAGGAAATAGAAAGAAGCCTCAATCTTTTGCTCTTCTGATTTTCTTCACAAGCCATCATTCCCCTTTTCCTGTTGTGAGCTGCATCCATAGAAACCGGTGAGGCTGCATCTTCTTCAAGCTGTCAGTCTCCTGCTTTGATCAAACACAGACAAGAAAGAGGAGGACAAATGCAGGGCTGTTATGGTTTTCTCCTTGTTTTACTGTTCGATTCCATTTTGGTGAGAACTAGCTCCTGGGGAAAATCACCACTGAATTCTCCAACAAGGTTATGTCTTGTTCTGGACAACAGTGTGTGGTCCATTTCATCCTCCTCAAATTTTGATGATTTATTTATTTGTCTAAGTTTGTTGTTTTTCAGAGCAGGTCTTACTGTGCAACCCCAGCTGGCTTAGATATCACTATCTAGATCAAGGTGCCCTTGGACCCACAAATCATAGCCTCCCATGTTCTGGGATTAAAGGCATCCATCACCTTGCTTGACCCTTAGGTTTTGATGACTTCACAGTCCTTCAGTCCTTCTAGGCTGGCATTTTTCTTAACCCCACCTGGCTTCTGATACACACACACACACACACACACAGAGAGAGAGAGAGAGAGAGAGAGAGAGAGAGAGAGAGAGAGAGAGAGAAGGGCAGACAGACAGACAGAGACAGAGACACAGAGAGACAGAGATAGAGTATATATTTATCACCCTGGCTTTGTGCTAACGGCAGAATTGGAGCAGGGGTCACTTGAAAGTCTTCTCTAAGGGCTGGAAATAAGGATCAGTGGTTAAGAGTGCTTGCCATCACCACCTTCAGGACTCAGCCAGAACAGACCCACATGTATATGCTCTATGCTCACATAGAAACATAGACACATACACACTGAATACATAATAAATAGATAGATGACAGATAAATAGATAGTAAATAGATAGATGGATAGATAGATAGATGATAGATGGATAGATAGATAGATAGATAGATAGATAGATAGATAGATAGATAGATATAGATATAGATAGGGTAATTTTACAATAAAAAACCAAACGTCTCTGAACACCCAAAGCAGCCAGAGCTGCAGCTCTGATTTCATTGTTGATTTTCCCATCTGTCTGCCTGCTTGTCTGTCTGTCTCTCTGTCTTTGGGTTTTGCTTTTTTCCCAGCTGGAGCTCTAGGTTTGTGTATTGAATGAGTTCTTTGCAAATAGTCTCTGAGGTTCACATCCCTTTCATTCACTACGTGGCTTCTACTCTTAGAAACACTAATGAAGAACACAGTGCGACGCTCTAGGAAAGCAAAGCTGGAAGCCAGTCATCAGCTCTGGCCTGCCCTAGACTGCCTTTCCACTCCTGGGAGGAAAGAGTAGTTGACCATTTTCTTTCTCAAAGAGGATGCTGTGGGATGGATTGAAGAAGCAGCTGGAATTTGCTGCAGATTACTCTCTGTGGGGCGCTGCTGGAGAGGTTGAAGTCTGACGTTTCCAAATAACCTCTGAGGTTTGTCTCCCTTTCTCAGCCGGGTACTATCTCTGAACCCTAAAAACTCTAAGGAGCATCACCTAGCCCTCAGGGAGGATTACAGGGTTAGGAAGCACACCTGGAGATTCCAGGAAATACCCCCACCCTATGCTAAGGAGATCCTAGCCTTAAGCAAATGACCTTTAACCATATCTAGAAGTTCTTCCCCCACCCATAGCATAATTAAGTAGTGTTTTTTTCCTTCTTGTTCCAGGACTGGAGCTTCTGCATGTAAATGAAATACCTAACCACTGCGTGTAGATTAGCTATCTTGGCACCTTTAGCCCCAGTGAATCAGAAACATTCACCTACAAACCGCTCTCTAGTGCCCAAGGATTATAAATAAAGGCTGGCTGGCTGGTTCTCTCCTGTGGTCCTCTACACTGACCATATGAGACTCCATTTATTCTGGGAGAGAACCACTACTACCAGATACCCGGTGGTCAGGCAGCATTGGCGAACTGCCTTGGCAGCCTCTGGAGCCTGCTGCCAGCTTGGTGCCGATCCCAGATAAAGCACCAGCCTGGGCTTGTGTTTGTCTCACTCCATCTGCCTGCCAGCTGGTTTCTGACGACTGCCTGCTTCCTGTGCCTTGCTTAACACAGCAACAAGATAAAGGGCTGGAGCACTTTGGTATCATCACGGGCCTGTGGAGCTCACCCATTGCCTTCTGAAAGCGGCAATTTCATCCTAAAAGAGCTAAACTGTGGGACCTTTTATCTCAAGGTCCGTCTGTTCCCATCTGGAAGCAAGCAGCACCTAGACCAACCCGCCAGACACTGAGCAACAATTCTCTGTTCATCCAAGCCCAGACACACCTCAGACAGTGCGCGCCACGTCTGTTGTCCTCACTGTAGCAAAACACAGTGAGTATGATGAGATCCACTGGGCACATGGAAGGTGACGAGACACAAGCGCGCCAAGCTGAAACCTACTGCGGGCTAGGTTCATTCTGGACGACCAAGGAAAATGAAAGTTGTCTCCTGTGGAAGTTTGAGGTCCCCTTATCTGAAAGGTCCTAAAAGCTTCTTCTTGCTACTCGCGGGACTCTCCACAGACCACCTGGGGCCTCGTTAGAACAGAATAACTGGAGACCTCTCGAGTGGCTTACTGAATAATAATTGATTTCCAATAACGACCTCACATTATATATTCATAGGTTAAAGCTTGAAAATGTTTGACCTAACAGTCATTAATTCTGTGTCAGATCGCTAATTTTTTTTTTTTTTTTTTTTTTTTTTTTTTAGTGCACATTGTTTAGTCACCCTTCACGCTATTGAGGGGAAGACTCTGCTCAACTCCTCATTCTTCCTGTATGCGACCGGAAGCTTGTTACTCCATGTTAGACCTCAGCCTGGCTAGTTACAGACTGGTTTGTTGACCTGAATGATCTGTCTTAAAAGTCGTCCCTACGAGTTTGAAACAATGTGGTTACTTAGTAAATTATGATAGCCACTCTATTCATAATAGCCTTACCTCATTTTAAACAATATGAATGGCTTCAATGTTGACCCTAAGGAAATAGTGCTTTTAAGTTTAGCAATGAGAACTCAGCGAAGTGAGAAGGTGACCTTAAAAAAGGATCAGCCTCGTAGCCTCTCTGACAAAGTGGCAGTTTCCAGAAACCTCCCCAGTCTTGAGCCTCTGTGGAAGTTTCCAGAAACCTCCCCGGTCTTGAGACTCTGTGCCTTGTTAGTATGACCTTCCCCTCAAGGTATTTTTATTTTTCTGTTCAATTTGTTTTGGAGAGAAGATGATACCAGGCATCAGATTGTTACCTTTTCCAGCTTTAAATATTTAGAATGAAATGACTGTAAATGACAAGCAACACATAGCACATTATGCTACCTGCTTCAAATAGCACCTTCCTAGCCTTTCTTTAATTAAGTTTCCCTCAAATTAGTGAAAATAATATTAATGTTATCTTTAGTGATAATAATGAATGTCGATTTATCTCACATTTTAGTTTTCCTAAAGTCTTTCACTGAAAAGTCTTCCACTGCTATAAATGTTATTTAAACATACAGCTTACCTGAAATGTCAAGTGTCAACTCCCTACCTCTAGTTTTTGTGTTTTTTTTTTAATACTGAGATACTCAAGTTATAAAGAGAAAATAGTTATTTTGGTTCACAGTTTGTGTGTGTCATTCACACAGCCCCCCCCCACACACACACACCTTGCTATGTGAAGAGGCAGCAGATCACAGTGAGGGTGAAGGCGGAGAATAAATGAAAACACTTTGTGGTCAGAGCAAAAGAGTGGAAGAAAGGACCGAGATTCACTGCTCCTTCTATGGCCACACCCTACCCCCCAATACCTCTCATTAGATCCCAGTTATTCAAGGTTCCAGGACATCCCAAGGCACTAGGCTGGGGACCAACCAAGCCTTCACCACCTGGGTTTTCAGGAGACACCAATATCCATGCCAACAGGAATGAGTAAACCCATAAGAAGTTAAAACACTTCTTTCTAATTAAAAACATAATATTTGCTCACACATGTAATTGGAAAGATAAAACCTATACTTGAAATACACTTCAAAAGCTATTAGTGATTCTTCCATTCATGTCACCATTGCTTCCTAGTGATTCTTCCATTCATGTCACCATTGCTTCCTAGTGATTCTTCCATTCATGTCACCATTGCTTCCTAGTGATTCTTCCATTCATGTCACCATTGCTTCCTAGTGATTCTTCCATTCATGTCACCATTGCTTCCTAGTGATTCTTCCATTCATGTCACCATTGCTTCCTAGTGATTCTTCCATTCATGTCACCATTGCTTCCTAGTGATTCTTCCATTCATGTCACCATTGCTTCCTAGTGATTCTTCCATTCATGTCACCATTGCTTCAGAATCTTTGTATTCCCCTCCTCTCCTTCAACTATCCCCCTTTTTCTTTCTGCTCTTTTTCTGTTTTTAAAGATTTTGTTTTTTGTTTTTTTGTTTGTTTGATTGGTTTGGTTTTTCAAGACAGGGTTTCTCTGTGTAGCCTTGGCTGTCTTGGACTCACTTTGTATACCAGGCTGGCCTTGAACTCACTACGATCTGCCTGCCTCTGCCTTCTGAGTGCTGGGATTAAAGGCATGTGCCACCACTTGTTTTATAACAAAAACATGGAGCCAAACTTTGTCATCTGCTTTCTTTACTTAGTCTTATTTCAGGCTCACTTTGAATTAATATTATATCAATTAAAATATTCATTTAGTGGGGCCTATTTCAGCTTTAGTCTATGAAAAATCCTAGTATTTATAAGCATTTTTTGTCCTATGCTTTGAGTATAGCTAATTAACATTCCTCTTGACCAATTGATAAATATTTCCTTAAGAGCATGTGTTGAAACAAGATATAGCCTGGTCACTGATGCTTTTAAGTCATCATAAAAGCCTTTTATAAATATCACAAAATACCTTGTAAAGACCCATTAAATACTGATACGTGATGATATGAAGTGCTCGAGAAGGAACATAAAAAACATTTAAAATACTGGAGGGAACAAGTTTTAGGGAATGCAACTTTTGGAGAACTAAAACGTAAAATAATCAAAGGATTCCTACTGTGTGTCTTTCCATCAGATATTCAGGGACCACCTGTTTGAGAGGCTCACGACACTGACTGTGTGTCTGCAAGTCACTTATTGAACTGCTTTCATATTTTTTGACAGAAGAGCACAAAACAATTTTTTTAAAGCATGAATTCAATCTGTCCCGAATCCAGGTGGCTGACTGTGCCAGGAAAATGTATTATTTAATAAAATCCTTCATTTTCAATCAAAACTTTGAAACAAAATACTCAACACATCCTGCCACTGGATCCAAATACTATTTGCAAAACAGGGTCTGCTTTTCAGTGGGATTTTGGGTTAAAATATTATTGTAGGTGAAGTCAGCTTCTCTCTCATGCATGTTGAGTCCTTCAGACACAAAAATAAAATAATAAAATTATATGAGGAGGAAATAAAAGGTTTTGTTCTACAAACTGAAAACAACATTTGTCCCTAATTATGATCTAAAATTTAATATAACCAGTATGTTAGTGATTGAAAACTAATACTCATCCTTATTTTAAAGGACATAGTACCAAACATTCATGTCTGGTAGGCACTTAATCCTAACACAGATAACTCTGCAGATGATATGAACATAACAGAGCATATTACTGTCACTGTAAAAGGAATTAAAGGAATAAACACCATTATGTTAGTTCAATGATTTTGGACCTTGATTAAACATTTGTTTGCAAAGAAAGTAAAATTTAACCACCCCTGGGTTTTGTTTTCTGTTTTATTGTGTTTCTGCTGTGTCCTATCTTTCATTGCTCTAGCAAGGCTGGACTGTGACCAGCAGGAGTCCCAGATGTCATTTGAGGCATTATTATCACAGTAAAATTAACCTTCAATTAGAAAATCCTAATTTGACCACGTCTACTCAGGCTGTAGCTCTTCAAGTAGTGCACATCTCAAGGAAAACAACAAAGCCAAGAAAGCTCTGAAAATGAGGACGTGGGGTGAAGTTACACGGGAAGAGAAGTCAGGCCAGTGCCCTTGGGTAAACCAGATCAGCCGCTCACGTGGTACAGCTCAGGGTCTGCACCTGTAGATGCAACCAGCCTCAGACAGAGAATATCCCAAAGAGAAAGAAACAAAAAAGATTTGTGTCTTTACAAAAACCTTAAAAGTTATTTTACATCAATTTTCACAGCATTTACATTACATTAGGAATTATAAGAAAGCAAAAAATGACTTCTGTTTGACAGGAGGATGTGTGTGGCTTATGCATAAGCCTATGATGTTTTTCACAAGGGACTTGTGTATCTGAGGGTCTGGGAACTCCTGAGGTTCCTGGAACCAATTCCCTGTGGGTGCTCTGAGTAGTGCTTGCATTTTTACTTGGACCAAGTGACAATTACTTGAGAAAAGTAGTTCTGTGGCATAATCTCTCCACAGGTGCATCATGAGCTTCCGAGGCACATTCTGTTGTCCCTCCACCCCACTTGCTCCCTAGGCCCTATGTAAGCATTTCCTTCAGTGTCCATCTTTCACTCTGTTTCTATAGACTCTACTTCAGACGAGAATGTTCTACCCTCTCTGTTCCCAAGAGCCTAATGCCAGAGACATTCTGTGCTGATTATTTTTTTTTATAGAGAGAATAGACAATTTACTAAATTATCTGTCAAGCACCTTTTCCCAAGGATTTCTCTCCTTACTACCATGCCCACATTCACTACTCACACCACATGAAGATCAACCTTGGTTCACCATCCATAGCATACCAAGGCCGCACCCTGGCTCACCATCCATAGCATACCAAGGCCGCACCCTGGCTCACCATCCATAGCATACCAAGGCCACACCCTGGCTCACCATCCATAGCATACCAAGGCCACACCCTGGCTCACCATCCATAGCATACCAAGGCCACACCCTGGCTCACCATCCATAGCATACCAAGGCCACACCCTGGCTCACCATCCATAGCATACCAAGGCCACACCCTGGCTCACCATCCATAGCATACCAAGGCCGCACCCTGGCTCATGATACATACCCCACCAAGCTCCGCCCCTCACTCCATGCACATTATTGATCTTTATTCTTTCCCTGAGATTACTGGAATTGAGATTGAAAGAAAACAAACTATTTTCTGATGTTTTCCTTCTGCCAGATAAGATAGGAAACATTTTTATTGAGACAAGTTCAAATTCATTTTCCAAATCAGACAAAGAGCCCTGCCTGGTGTGTACCCACATACAAAATTACTGTCTCTGCTTATCAGTCCTTAAGTTGGGCTTTTGAAGCCAGGGAAACTACCTTGGTTCCCAGCAGCAAGGGATCTAGGAGAGTTCTCCTCAGATAAAGATAGGCTGTGTTCTCGGCTCTTTGGGTGCTGCCCTCCCCCCTCTTCTGCTCACATATTCCCACACGTGTGTCTAGCACTCATAAAAACTGAACTCATCACTTTTCTGATGCTAACTGAATTTTCAGCCAGCAACTGATTTATTTTTACCAAATCTTCCTTTCTGAGTTTTAGGAGAGCAGTCAGCCAGGCCACTTGCCAGAGCTGATTTTTTGTTTTGTTTTGTTTTTTGTTTTTTGTTTTTGTTTTTTTGAGACAGGGTTCCTCTGTGTAGTCTTGGCTGTCCTGGACTCACTTTGTAGACCAGGCTGGCCTTGAACTCACGGAGATCCGCCTGCCTCTGCCTCCCGAGTGCTGGGATTAAAGACGTGCTCCACCATCCCCATTTTAGAAGCATTCTCAAATTCATGAAAAATTGTCATTCAGGGACTAGGTCAAAGGATGTCTAGCTTTGAGTTCCCATTCCTAGTTGATCTGGAGTTGTGATCCCAAAGGGCAGCACCTTCAGGCAAATGCTAGCACCCAGACCTAGCTATCACATGATGAAGAGCATGGTGACAAAGTACTTCTTGTCTTAAAAGCAGTGTACATTCACCTCTCTCCTTAGTGGCACATGGATGAATGAGCAGCCTTCTGCTGCTCTGTCGAAGAGCATAGAGCACTAAGCAACCAAGACTTCCATGTAGCTTGGCAAAATGATGCTGTCTACATGAAGTGCAGTTTACTCTCAGAGCTCAGTCCTTGGTTTACCCCTCTAACAATAGTTTGACATCTTTGCTGCAACAAACGGAAACACATTACGGTTCTCTTCTACTTCTAATAATCCGAAAACCTTCTAGGTTTACATTCCAGGTCACAATTTACAAATATCATCAAAGACTCTCTTAGATTCTTAGACTCAGGGTAGGAGAAAATATTCAGACTCTGGTAGGGATGGCCTTCACAAATCTGGAGCCATTTCAATGTAATGTCATTCTTAGGAGAGAACTCGGTTTACAGCTGGAAGCTGTGTTCTGAGTCGCACCGTGCTGCAAATTGTGGGCTGGCCAATGCCTTTAACTTGTCTACAGACAAAGAGTCTTTTCATCCTGTAATAGTGCCTCTATTTGCAGAATGTTTTGTTCTGTGAAGAGACCTCAACAAAACTCCCAAGACAGAAGATCCTGCAAGACCTGGGCTACCTAAAGTGCATGGTGCATTTCAACTGGCAATCTCCCACCAGTTTAAACCATTAATTGGATGCATATTCTTGCAAAATAAATGACTTTTCTTTGGCCCCTTGCTTCATGCTACCTAGATTAAGGATAACATAATACCATACTTCACCTCCAATCTGAGCTCTAATGATCATGTACACCAATGCCAGTGACATACAGTAGTGTCCTGTTGAGTGTATTTAAAAGCTTGTTCTCACCATTGGCTGGAGGAAGGATTCTGGGTAGATCTTCGTCTGGTTTATGACAACAATTGTATGACAGAACACTTGTCCATTTTTAATGAGTTAGTTCTGGAACCCTGTTCAGACTCTTCCATGCAGGAAATGTGCCTAATATCTTGACTTCCCTTTCCAAAGTATTGATAATATGCCATCGTTATATAATCTATTTAGACAATAGTTCAGAAGGCATGTTTTGTATGACACGTAATTGTGTATGCATCTATAGGAGTTGTTAATTTAAGCATTGTCTTGTAGTAAGTGTTAAACAGGAACCAAAGACTGAGCAGCGCTGAACCAGAGCGAGAACAGCTACATGGACAGTGTGAGAACGTTGAACTAAATTCACAGAGAATGCAGATCATTGCTTTTTTGTTTATTTTAAGTTTTACTCTTTTTCTCTTTCCCTGTCCCCCACTAAAAAAATTCCAGCGCGGGTGCATGCTGTTTATTCTCCCATGGCAACAGACTGCCTTGGGCAGGGTCCCCATTCTCTGACCAACTGGATGGCAGCATCCTTCATTATGGTTTCACTTTAGCTCCAGTATCAGTTCCTTCCCCTTCACAGAAACAGTCTTCTTTCCTTTTTCCTCTCTATGCCCCGCCTCCATGTCCTAGCCCAGAGCCACGGCCCCTCACTCTCCCGGGGCTGCTGTGGCTGTAGAGCTGAGAGTGGCCATGTCAGACTTCAAACCCGGACCCACTGTTCAGCTCAGAGCCATTAAGTGGTGCTTGAAAGAGACACCTAAGTACACGGCCTGTGGTAGGATTTTTTTTCTTCTTAGTGAGTCTTTCTAAAGAAATACATTTTGAGCTTCAAGAGCCCTTTTGAAAGTAGAGAGCATATTTGTAGGTTTCAAGAAATTAAAAACCAAGCCACCAGCTGCCAGGATAGTTGAAATAGGGCCCCACTCTCCTGAAGGAGGGGTCTTCCCTGGTTAGGAAAGGGACTAAGCTTCCTAACTGAAGACAGGAATGAATTCTTCAAAAGTGGAAGGACACACATTGTTTCTGAAGGTCACATAACGACCCACACACTAAAAAGTTTCAGGATTATTTTTAAGTGTGTGTGTGAGTGCGCGCGCACATGTCCACTGAGCCCACGTGAGTGCATGTGTGTAGTTGCTTTCTGAGCCCAGAAGAAGCTGCTGGATTCCCCGGAACTGGAGTTACAGGTAGCTGTGAGTTGCCTGACATGGGTGCAGGGAATGGACCTCTGATCTTCTGCAAGAGCAGCACAGGGTCATTTCTCCAGTCCCTACTCTTAAGTCACACTTCGAATTCGGGATGTACAGCTGCTAATGGCGATGCAGGTACGTCTCTAAGTGAGCCGACGTACCTTAACGATAGCACAGCCTGCCCCTGAGCACTTCTTCTCCATTCTCTCCATCCTAGACTTAGTGCTTTTCTTTATCAGCCCATGATCCAGAGTAAAGAGCGATGTGATTATGGCAACTGACTTCTTCCAGGACTAGAGCTCCCTGCCCCCTCTCAGTTTGTCCTTAGCCCTGAAACGAAATGTAAAGGGTAAGTTTCGGTACCAAGAACTAAATGCCCTAGAAATTATAATCAAAGTTTAGCAACCCTACCACATGCTAACAATGAATTAATTAAATATCACAAAGAGTGGAAATATTCCCATTGAGCTTTCAAAGGGCGGATAGTAAACTTAAAACGTCATTATCAACTGATAATCGTTCCATAGCCACACTCTATTATAAGGCTTGGCTCCCCTGGTGGCAGAAGCCATGTTGCCCATCTCCGGCTGACTCTGTTGGCAGATGGCTTTTCCACGTTGCTGTGTAGAGTTTTCAGACCTTTCTACCAATCCTTAGGAAGAAGAGATGAAAGAGGAGATGTCTGGAAACATGAAAGGCTTACCTGTGGCCACGGATTAAACTTCCGTTTCTGATTTCTAATTTATTACTTCTCTTAAAACAGCTTTGCTTTATATCCTAAGGCCAACACATTAGAACTAGTACACCAAGTATCAAACATCAGTCAGAAACACTGCGTCTGTATTTTCACTACATGCTCTTCTATGATAAACAAAACCATAGTAATTTGTAAAAAGGTATTAGCGTCTTAAGTTTGAAAAGAATACTCAACTTTACTTTCATTCCTATGAGCACTTGCCAGCATGTATTTTTCTGTGCCATGTGTGTGCCTGGTACCTGAGTGTGGCAGAAGAGGGTGTCACATCCCTCAGAACTAGAGATAAGGATAATTGCCAGCGGCTATGTGGATGCTGGGTAAACAACCCTAGCCTTCCTCTAAAGCAGCAAGGACTCTCAATCCACCGAGTCAAGCCTCCACACACTTCTTAAGTCTTCCTGACATCCTGGAAACTTACTCACAACTTTGTTTTATCCCCGTTAAAACATTCCACTGACTCTCCTTTATAAGACTGCTGTGTAATGGTTTCCTCTGTGTTGTAATCTTCCCTTCTGCAGTGAGGAAGGAACTCCTGCCAAGCTCATGAAATTAGAGAGGAAGTTAAATGACTCTAATGTCACACATGCAGTGAAGAGTCACCCGAGGGAGAAGACACTCCTCCAGTGCTGTGGGTGCTTATAGTTATTTGGGGAGTGGAGTGATGCAGTTTTTATGAATTGTCACCTACACTGGTGCTGCGTGAGACCCACCCATGCTTTTTTTTAACGCATTCCCTCATCACACTCCTTAAGCATCCCCAAGGATCTTTGGCTTAACCAAACTGAACGTGAATGGGATTCTTTCTTTAGTCTGTTGTTGCCCTATCTAGGATGAGTACCAATATACACTTCAGAAGAGATGACATCCAAGCTGTTCAAAGCGTAGAAACGGAAATGAAGGAGCAAAGTCAAAAGACGTGACTTTTTAAAACCTTAAATGCATTTCCTTCCAGGTGTGTGGTCCTTCGATGCATGAATGTAGTTGTCTCTGCTCTGCCATGTGCTGCCAATAACACTTAGGAAAACCGACTCAGGGTTTCTGTACATGAAAGCTGAGCATCTGCATGTGGTCAGTTGGCACAATGGAACCAGGACCTAGCCTATCAGGCACATAGCTGAACTCTTGCACATCATCAGGAATCAGGTCACTGACCGTCTCAGCAATTGGGATGCAATGGACACTCATTTACAATTACCAGTCCTGCTCACCACACACATCATCCTATGCAAGCACCTGGCTGCATATCTCTATCTTAAGCCAACTATCAAGTCCATGACTTTTTTAGATGAGGCAGTTGAAACATGGGGACTTTTTTTTATGACTTGCACTACTACAGACAGAAAATGAAGTCTCAGGATAATAAATCACATCCTTTGATGAGCACCCTAATATTCACATGTGGAGACATAGCTGAGAATAAAAGCTAAAAGCATAGCCATTTGAGTTTCTCAAAGAGAAGAGATTTTTCTAGAGAAAAACATTACATTTGGAAGGATTGGCAAAGAATGTTATTTTAAAAACATAGCATTACACTTTTAAAGCACTATTCTAAAATGAAATTAAAAGTCTGTGGTCTATTATAGACAAGTAAGCTCAGATTTTAGCAGGAGAACTAAAGGTCTGAGATCACAGCAGCTGCACGGTAAACACAAGGAAAACCTGTTCCTAATAACTCAATGTGCAGGACAGCAAACAAAAACTGTGTGCTTATGTCTCTTTCTCTCATTTTCCTCTCTTCACTGCCCAGGTAAAAATAGGGGTGAGTGCAAGACTTAGGGTAAATTTCCTAGCCTTTGACTGGAACAGACTAAAGACACACCCTAAATAACCAAGAGTGGCCTCACACAGAACAAATGTATATGTAAGGGGGCCCACCTCAGTGTTCTATTCAGAAAATCATCTAATAATGGAAATGGATTTAAATTTAAGCTTAAAACACAAAGAATAAAGAAATAAGAGTGTGTTTCCCTCCCCAGTGTTTGTAAGATCCTATTAAAATTTAGGGAATAAAACTTCCTTCTCTATCAATGTTGCTTTTTTCCATTAAGCAAATATTGATTTCCCCTCCCCCTTTTGGTACAGGATCCAAATCACCAGGGATCTCTAGGTAGACTGCTTTGTGTGCTGCCTGCTGCTAGGCAGCCAACAGGGGGTGCTCTCTGCATATTTTGATGAGGGGAAAATGGATTCAAAATGATTTTTTAGCTCACTCTCTCATTTTCAAGGCACAGGGAAGACTGTGTTTCTTCAGAAACACAGAAAGGCTTTTTTTTGCAAATGTGTTCAGAGCAAAGCAAGGAAATGCATAGGCCAGTTAAAGGAAGCCAGAGGGGGAGATGCAGCATTTATACAGGAAATGGGAATTAGAGGCTCCAAGGGAATTTGGTCCCTGAACAATTTGAATCCCTGTTCGTTCATCAATTTATAAAAGCTAAATTCATTGGGTGAGTTATGAGTTTTTAATTTTGTGTATGTAGGCACAGAGGGAATAGACTGAAAGTACACACCACTGTCACTTTGCTCATTTTCCTGTTAGCATATTGGGATTTGGTTTCTTCACCTATGGAGTACATGACAGGGACCAGGCATCCTGATGACACTCTCTCCTATGGGTCAACTTGATGTCCAAATGGCAAACAATAAACACACAGCATTTTGATAGATAAAAATTTAAGAATATGTGGCACATTGAAATACCATCCAATTATTATAATGTTTGAGAGGTCAAGCTTACACCTGGAAGCCGGCTCAAGAGGTGTTGCTCCCATGTGACACAAACACTGTAGAAGCAAAGCTGTTTTGAATTACTTGCTTCTGAAGACAGGTGACAAAGAGCAGAAGTAGCAAGTTCTCATTAGAAGAAAATACAAGCATGTGGCCAGACTTGCAAAATTTATCAGGACATATAATTTAAAACACCACAAGTCACAGGTGTATGTGGAGCTATTTAGAAAATAGTAACTGTTGCTTAGTGTTTATCACACTAATAAATAAGGGTTCTCACAGAATTTTTAAAGCCTCTATTTTGATTTATATAGCAAAGACCTGAGAAAGAGCGATAGCCATGGTCATTATTCAACAAACAACCCAAGAAAAAAAAAAGGGGGGGGGGGAGTAGAAAAAGAATGTGTGTCTTAGAAACATATTTTGTTTTCTCTTTCTGGAGTCTAAACAACTTCTAGCTAAAAGACATATTTTGATTAAGATAATATTTTTCCCTAATCAATATTTTTTACCTCTGGCTTATTACTTCCTTGAAGGCTTCTCTGCCTTTTCCCCCCTTTCTAAATTAGTCCATGTAGCTTATAAGAAACCACCAGCACTGCCATACACCGCTGTTTACATTAAATCTTTCCCTTAATATTTACTGCTAGGTGGCAGGGCTTGTCTTTAGCCTTTATAGTCTGGCATCAAATCTTGCAATGTGTTTTTTATACTTAATTGGAGTGGGGATAGGAGCACAGGGGCAGAATTAACCATTGATGAAATAAGCCTCCTGTTGACCAATATTCACATTTCCACCTTGGTTGGTTATTGGTGAATATGCCTCGGTGGGAAACCATATCGAATGTGGTGTGCCTGCTTTACACAATGTGCCTAGTACCCCTATAGATGTGTTCAAAAACTACAACAGTATCTGTAGACCTACTCCAGATTTCTGAACTTATCTCACTGCAGACCTGATAAACAATCCGTGGACCAGCTCTGGAGGAAGTGTCATACTTCGAGTAGCTGTGGTCTAAGCAGGAAACGGGAAAAGGAAGCGGTGGTCTACCTTTCACTCAGTTGACTTCCTTCATTACTGCATGTTTTACTTCCTGAAACATTCCAGGACTGCACAGCTCTATGCATATTCATACAGCGCCGTAAGGCCTGAAATTGAGTTTCTAAGTTATATGATGCCTTGACATGCCTTGAAATTGGGAGAGCCTTAGATGGCCTGCCTAGACAGAAACACTCTTCCTCAATCTGCTCTCACAAGTAAGTACACTCGGAAATAATCCCCACTACCGAAGGATGAAACACTTACCATTTCGAAAGGCGAGGCTTCAATTCCCTACTAGTCCAAGAATTATTCAAAAAAGCCAATCAAGTCTTTTCATGGGAAAGAGCTTGCAGCCCACATCTCCCCGTGGTTCAGTTTTGCTAAGTGCAAGGCCTGTACAGGCCTGCATGTCAGTGTTAGGTCTCAAAGAAACTCAAGGCAAACGGCTAACAGAGGTGCCTATTTAATATATGGACCTGGACTCTGGCCACCAGTCTTCCTTAGTTCCCACCTGTTAGAGTCTCCCTGGATGGAACACCCTACCCCTTACCCTCAACTCTCCAGCACAGACTGTGCTATCGTCCCTTCCCCCAGCTTCTAATCCCTGTATAACTTCAGCCACTGTTCCTATCAGTCCTTTGTTCTTGTCCTCTTGGTGTCTGGGTTGCCAGGTACTCTCTTTGATCTCTCTCTCCTCTCCTCTTCTCTTTTTTTCCTTTCTCACTCCCCCATCCCTTCCTTTTATGACTGGGTTCAGTCTGGAGCCTTCCAGATGCCTTTGGCTGTTTCTGACCTTGTATCTACAATATACTCTTCTCCTCAACTGTCCTTTGGAGTAGCCATGGCATCATTTTTTCACTCATCTGTGCTGAAACCACAGGATCGGCATATATGAGCAGCTCTTTTCCAGGGCACTTGGTCTCTCCGAACCTAGCTGCTGATTTGGCTCCCCTGAGGTATATGTATGGATCATTTGTTTCTGCCGGCTTCTGTCAGCCAGACTGGACTCCAAAAGTGTGCCTGGAAGCTCCTTTGCCATACTACGCAGCAAGCAAACCACTCCTTCCCCAAGGCTGCAGCTGCCTAATTAGTTCATTAAAAATGTAAAAATCAGGCCTGGCTTTTCTGGAGCTGCTGGGTCTCCTGCTGAGGAGAAAGGCAAACTGAGTTCACCATTGCTGACAGACTTTCCCTCTTAAAGAGATAAACTCACAAAACAGGCTTCAAGGTAACTTTTTACTATTTCTTTATAAGAACAAAACAATCAAAACTTAGTTTACAAGGACTGCTCTCAATCATCAACCACTTACATCCCATGGTAAATGCTTGGATGGCAGAAAAGGTTAAAGTTTAAGTAAGTTAAAAACATCTAAGAGAGTAACTCAAGATATGCAAGTACATATTGTAAAGATCTAAGATGTGATTTAAGGATTATAATTTTTTTTAACTTCTTGAAATCTTTCCCTTTCTATGTTATTGTTAGATTAAAACTTCTGAATTCACAATGTTAACATTAACCAGCGAAGTTCTGGTAAACTATTAATATAGCCCTGGTAAAACACTGATATTATTGTCATAGTCACAAGCACCAATTTTAAATTTTCCTTTGATTGTCTTATAAGTATAAACAAAAAAGTGTTTCTCAACCCTGCTAAAAAATCTCTGTTCATTTTCTATATTGAGCCCTCTGGGTAGAGGGAAGAATGTTCTTGTTTAAACCTAAAATCATTTTGGGTCTCCAAGATTTTACTGTGACTTCAAGGCATGAGTCTACTGCTTTTTCTACAATGTGGATTTCAGTAGATTACAAATGGTGGTGATGCGAATATGTCCGATGTTTGTTTGTGGCAGGGTTTTCTTCATGTAGGAATGGATGTCCTAGAACTTGTTCTGTGGATCAGGCTGGCCTCAAACATATAGAGATCCACTTGCCTCAGCCTCCCAACTGCTGGGAGTACAGGCATGTGCCACCACTGCCAGCCAAAACTTTTATCTCATTTTATGAACTTAAAATTTTTCATGTAAGCTTCAGGCAGTCGTGAGAGTTGAGTCCATTTGTCACAGGTCAAACCGACTCCACATGAGGACTCCTGTCAATTACCCGCCTAGGGTTCCCTCCCTGCCTATTCCTGAGGGTGGGACTTCTCTATCTCCTCTGGTCTTGGGACTTCCCTTGTCTAACTATCAGGATTATGGGCCTGGAAGTTTCAAGTAGATGCCCAAGATTAAAAACAATTCTCCAAACTCCTTAACTTAACCTTAGGTTCCTAGTCTATTTCTCCCCCCAGAAGATTTCCTATTAACTGTGGACTGCAAACTGCTCCAAACTTGCCAGCCCTAAATGCTTTGATGGAATTTCTGCCTGGCCTGAGCCTGTTCCAAAGCTGCCTGCACTTCACTAGCCTTACGTGGTCCCATAGAGCCTGAGCAGTACAGCACACCAGATGTTCCCCATCCTGTTCTTTAGTGATCATTCCAGCCGTCCTGGGCACAACAAGGCTCCAATCTCATCTTGAAGTAGTTATAAAAGAGATTTATGTCATCTCTTTATATCAACAAAAAAGTCCTGGCACATGTTTTCACCTAATCGTTGTTTTGTAAGTCTTTGGTCCACGTGGCATTAATTTCTGTAAATGATATGGGTGAAGCTCCAACTTCACTTTTGCATGTAGATGATACAGTTCTTCCAGAACTATTGGTTAATGTGTATTTCCTTTTTAAAAACATGTATTTTATTTTTAATTTGAGAAGCATGTTCCTCTATCTGTGTGGCTGCAACACTAGTTGGGTGAGAGAACTGAGGAGGGTGAGGTTGTTCGTTTGACCTCTGAGAAAATGGACATTGGAAATGAAAGCATTATTTTTGCTTAAGACTCTATGTGACCATCAACAGGCTCTTTACAAATCATCTACAGCAACATAGCAAATTACTCCATAACTTGGTGGCTTATAACAATTAACATTTATCTTTAAGTCACAAATTTGGTGAGTGATTCTTTAATATCCTCCAGTCCAAAGTTTCTTGTAAGATTTCATGTGTATGCTTGCCTGGTGTGTGGTCTCATGGAAGACCTGGTGGAGAAGAAATAATGTCTAAACTTGGTCTGGATTCATTTCCTTCTGAGATTGGATTGAACACTTCTGTTTCATGCTAGCTGTTGGCTAGAAGTTCCGTCAGCCCATTTACTTAGTGATCTGGCAAGTGAATATTCAATATGTATGTGAGTTTTTGCAGCCCAATCATGTAAGCATCACTCAATCTCTTCCTAAAAATGCTGTTTTATACAAAGAAGACATCGAATCTCTTGCACACCCAAAGGAAAATAATTTCTGAGTAGGAATACAAGAAGTCAATGATCACTGGGAAATAACCAAAGAATATGCCAGCATATGTGCCCAATTAAAAGCCATGCTTCTCAAGGATAACAAAGGACCAAATAGATTTAAAAGAAAGTCACTCTTTCCTTATGCTCTCATACACCTAGAAGAGGCAACAGTCCAGGGGCTTCCCAGCAATTTTTCCCATGTGTGTGATCCTGCAATATAACCATGAAAGTGCACAGCAACAAAGAACTCGTGAGTTAGAGGAAGAATATGAAATGATACAATATCCAACACAAGAGATGTCAGAGTTAGGGAGACCATGCTTTTATATTATATTATATTATATTATATTATATTATATTATATTATATTCTTTTTGAGACTAGGCTTTTCTATCCAGACCGGCTCTGAATGACTCTATCCAGTTCTGTCCCAGTTTCCTGGGTGCTACAATTCCCAGCTTATATACAGGATTTTCATTGAGTTCCAACACATGACAAGCATTCAATAAATGGTAGCCATATTTGTCTTTACAATATATTCTCTTAGGTAAATATTTCACTGAAGCACACATCATGCCATGTTCTCATTGTTTTAAGATATTGATTTTGACCAAGTGAGCTCATACCACAAAGTTTTCTAGGTTTATGACAATCAGACTACAGTGGAGAGAAATCTGAGAGCCTGAAAAATATTTCTAGTTATTTTAGAGGAATATGACAGAAATAAGAACAAAGCAAACATTGAATAAAAAGTTGCTGGAGTTTCTCTAGTAACAAAGAGGACATGTTTGACAGAATTGCCAAGGTACTATGTAGGTACAGCAAGTCCTGGTTCACCATTTGGAGATAGGGATATTGCCCACAACTGTGCCCCTAAGCTCTGGTTTATCACTTTAGGGAAAAGAAAAGGCTTTCCAGATACAAGAGGCACATAGCATACCAAAAAGACAGAACAAGAAAAAAAAAACCTCCTTACATTGTAGTTAAAACATGAAATACACAGAACAAAGAAGGAATTCTGAAAGCTACAAGAGAGAAGGGCCACGTCACATATAAAGGCAGATTCAACAGAATAACTTTTGACTTTTCAATGGAAACTTGAAAAACCTAGTAGGCTGGAAAAGATTTACTCAGGTTTTGACAGATTATAACTGACAATCCTAAACTACTAGCCAAAACTATCTATAAAAAATTAAGCAGAAAGAAAAAGTTTCTAAAATTTCAATGACAAATGCATTTTAAAGTAATTTATGACCACCAAGCTATTACTACACAGAATACTACTGAAAGGAAGAAAAATATAAACACAAGAGGTTACAGGGGGAAAAAATAAACAAGACTAAGGCAGCTCTTAGCAAAAGAGAACTAAGAGAACACCAAAACTCACAAGGCAAACAAATTTATAGCAATCAACACACACCTTTGAATAATCACTAATATTACTGGCCTCAAGTTTCCTATCAAAAGATACAGAGTGGCAGATTGAATTAGAAAACAGGATCTGTCTTAGTTACGACTAATATTACTGTGATAAAAACACCATGACCAAAGCAACTTGGGAAATAAAGGGTTTATTTGCCTCATGATCCCATATCATTGTTCATCATTAAAGGAAATCAAGACAAAAGCTCAAACAAGGCAGGAACCTGGAGGTAGGAGCTGACACTGAGGCCATGGAGGAGAGCTGCTTACTGCCTTGTTCCCGATGGCTTGCTCTCAGGCTGTTTTTTAAATACAATCTAGGACTATCAGTCTAATGATGGATTCATTCACAGTGGGCCAGGCCCTCCTACATCAATCACTAATTAATAACATGCCCTTATAGATATATGTCTACAGTCCAATTTTGTGGAGGCTGTAGGAAACAGAGAGGGAGACATTATACCAGAAGTCAATTTTCTCACTTAAGTTTCCTCCTCTCCAATGATTTTAGCATGTGCCAAGTTGACATAGGATCCTTTATTTTGTTACCTCCAAGAAACACACCTCACCATCAAAGATAGAACTATCTTAGAGTACGATGCAATAAGATGTTCCAAGCAAATGGAACGGAAACAAGCAGGCATCACTACTCTAACACATGACAAATACTATGGGAAACAAACACAGATGAACCCTAACACCATAATGATTTGTGACTTCAACTACCAGGTTTTTTACAGAGATTATTTGAACAAAATAAACACAGAAGTATTGTAATTGGATTATTTGGTAGGTCAAATCAATCTAATAGATGTCCACAAACTAGTCTACTCAAACACACACAGAAAATATGTATTCTTTTCAGCAGCCATGGAATATTTTCTCAAAGAGATCACATATTGGGTCACAACCAAGTCACAGCAATACACAAAAATTGAACTAAATCTTTGCCACCTATTGGATCACAATGGGCTAAGACCACAAATAAACAGTAAAATAACTTATAGAAAATATACAAACTCATGAAATTTAAGCAATACACTATTGAATGATGAATGAGTCATTAATAGAATCAAGAAAGAAAGCAAAATATTCCTAAAATTGAATGAAAATGACAACACAACATATCAAAACCCATGCAATAAAAAGTAGACTAACCTAAGATTTGAAGGCTAAGATTTATTTAAAATGAAATTTATAGCTCTCAGTATCTACATTTTTAAAAAGGCGGAGACTTACCTTAAGACATTGGAAAAAACAAAACAAATACATTGAAAATAGTTAGAATCATGGCATAAATTAATGAAATAAAAGAAATAAAAATATAAAGAAACAACGAAACAATGTTGTTTTTCAAAATGACTAACAATATAGACTATAGTCAAATTAACCAAAAGAAAGAGAGAGAACCAAATTAATAAAATTAGAAGGGAGACCAGATATGAAAGAAATGCAGAAAAGCATGAGGACACATTTTTAAAATTTATAAGATCTAAAAGTAATGGATGAATTTCTATACATATATGACCTGTGACGGTTACCAAAATGAAATAAATGACTTTTAAAAGGGGGATTTAGTTTTTTATTCATCTGTATGTCTGTGCATGTGTATATAAACACACATGTGCAGGTGCTCGAGGAGACCAGAAGATCAGATTCCCCAGAGTGGGGCATACAGGAGATTTTGAGCTTCTAACTATGGGCACTAGTAACTGAATTATAGTCCTTGTTAGAGCAGCCACAAAATAAATAATTTAGTGAGATATACAAGAAGAAATAACATTGGAGCAGTAATTTAAATCTCTCAACTTCAAAAAAAAAAATCCAGATCCAGATGGGTGCAGTTCAACATTTTACAAGATTTCCCAAGAAGAACTGAAGCTAATATTTCTCAAAATTATTGCATAAAATAGGAAAATAAAGGAATGTTACGAAGCCAGTATCATTTTGACCAACCAGAAAAAAAGACATAACAACTGAAAAATTGTAGATCAAGCTCCCCGATTAACAAAGATGTGAACATTCTCAATAAAATACTACAAACTGAATTAAAGAACATTAAAAAAAAAAAAGACCACTCATGATGATCAAGTTAATTTTCATTCCAGAAATGCAGGGATGGTTCAACAGACATAAATCAATACATTTAATACACCATATAAGTATACTAAAAGATAGAAACCTCATGGCCATCTCAGTAGAAAAGGCCTTTGACAAAAATCTGAAAGTACTTCATGATCAGAAGCTCTAAATAAACTGGGGATGGAGGAAATATATGTCAACATCATAAGGGTTATGGCAACTCGATAGCTACCGTCATGCTAACTGGGGAAAAACCTGACATTTCTACTGAGATCAGAAATAAGACAACGGTATCCACTCCCCTGACTCCTATTCAACCCAGTGATTGAAATCTTAGAAAGAACAGCAAGAGAAGGAAAAGCAGGGAAACAAGTGAGAAAGGAAGACATCTAAGTATCCGTGTTACAGACGATGTGGGCACTTCCGCCGGAACTTCTAAAGACACCACCTGGAAACTCCTGGAGGTCACGTACTCTTTCACAACAACAACAGGCTACAAAGAGACATGAAGACAGGACGGCTCCTGCAGGGGTGCAGAAGGGCGATGAGAGAGAGAGAGTAGGGTGGTGTGAACAGACTGAAATTCACATTATTCATTTCTGAAACTGTCAAAGAACCGAAAATGGAAAAGTGATAGTGGAAAATTTTGTTAACTGACGAAAAGGACCACATAGACATGGAGAAAGAGGAATTATCCAGTCGATGATGCTTGGGATGTTATTTGTTAATAAAAACCAGCAGAACTGTGAATATATATCTAACACATAGAGGTTATTTATACATCTAATTAAATAAAATTTTAACATAACAATAAAATATTAGACAGGTGAGGGCATTAGTTCTTACTATTGACATTTTCTAATTGTAGAAGCAGGAGAAAACAGGAGAGATTTCATAAAAAAAGAAAATATGTACATAAAATCAAATTTATCAGAGTATGCCAATTTTTGAAGAACAAATATAAGTTATTTAAAAAAACATTGTAATAGAAAGTGAGAAAACATAATTTATACAGTTTTAACTCACCCATGAGCATGATTGAGAACCCCCTGGCGTTTGTTCTGGGTGTCTGGTCCCAGTGTCCCACAGAGATGGAAGCAGACAGCAGACGGGCCCAGGATAGCACATAGGTTATTGGGTCGGGAGGTTCTTGCTGTAGTAGAAGCAGGGCAGCTCATGAGCAAGTCCAGGTAAATCTCCACATTTTGGGCCAAAAAAAAGGGAGCCCATCTACGAGTTAAGGCAAAAGTGATGTCATTCATGAATATAGGAGGTTAATCTTCTGATAATACTAATGACTTGGTACATGCCCTGGGTCAACAGCTTGATGTCGAGCTCTGCAAATGACACTGAGATTGTTTCTGTATGCGATTTCAGGTGTTTTTGCAGTGTAGTTTTCAGGGAAATAGTACACCCTTGGGCTAGAATTACTCAGATGCTGTTGTGGCAGATGGCTGAAGAGGGGTGCAATTCTGTCAAGCAGAATCCCTCCAAAACACAGGAGTTAAATGTGATACATTTTTCTGTTAAAGGAAATATAAATTTAAAACACTAAATGAAACACTTCAAATTTCTTGCTCAAAAGCTGATTTTTGAAATATATTAACACCCAACACTGGCCAAAACTCAGGAGTAATCATCTTTGGAATCACTTGGCACTGTGCAGGTACAGGCTGTTTGTTACAGCCACAGTAGTAATAACTGATACAAGAACAGCTCTTGTTTGTTTGTTTGTTTGTTTGTTTGTTTTTCGAGACAAGGTTTCTCTGTGTAGTCACGGAACTTGCTCTGTAGATGAGGCTAGCCTCAAACTCTCAGAGATAGACCTGCCTCTGCTGGGATTGAAGGTGTGCACCACCACTGCCTGACCGCAAGGAGGGCATTTTGAGTGAGAGAGCAGAGGGCAGCTACTGAGAGTAAGACCAAGTCACCTCGGCCAGCTGGCTCTACCTCAGTGGCCAGGGCCTCAAAGGAGAAGATGACCTTTACAGAAAGCACATTCATTGACTAATTTCTTTTATCTTTAGCACATATAACTTACTTGATGAACTTGGACTGTAATTGTGTGAAACAAAACTGACTGGTGACAGTGGACTGAAAGCGATGGTTTTATCCTCATGCTGTGAGAACACAGGTGTGCTGTTGCCTGTTACCTTCCACAGCACCAGAACTGTACAGCATC